>NC_041383.1:198158330-198180935 GCF_002162155.2 Triticum dicoccoides
CCCCGATTGCTGGGACCCACCAGCTACACCTTCGCACGCAAGGAAGTGCGTCTGGGCAAAAAAACGATTCGCCCCCCTGACTGCTGGGACCCACCAGCTACATCTTCGCACGCAAGGAAGTGCGTCTGGGCAAAAAAAAACGATTCGCCCCCCTGATTGCTGGGACCCACCAGCTACATCTTCGCACACAAGGAAGTGCCTGACAGTCGGGACCCACCTGGTCGAAGCGTACATAGCGTTGTCATTCTGGTCGCGAACGTGTACGTACATATATACTGGTGGATGTAGAGGTGCGCACGTGTCGTAGTAGAGGCGCGCACATAGCATGTACACGTACGTACAGCGGTCAGGGTGCAAGAAAGAAAATATGGCCACGTATGTGTACATACAGGCGGGGTCTCGAACGCCTACTCGCGCATACGTACGGCCAGGGCTCGTGTACATGGATGGGTCGGAACGGAGAAACAGCATCCTCGTCGTGTTCATGGGGAGGCAACGGAATGCGTCGTGTTCATGGGGAGGCAACGAAATGCGTCGTGTTCATTGGGAGGCAACGGAACGCGTGAGAGCCAACCGGCTGGGTCAGAACGGAATGCGTGGTCGTGTTCATCGGGAGGGCTTGGACGGAACAGGCGATGGAAACGAGGCCTGGCGTACCGCATAACGGAGGAAACGGCCTTGTGTTCGACCGTCCATGTTCGGAACGGGATCCTGTTCATCGGGAGGGGTGTGGCGTACCGCAAAACGGACAAAACGGACCTCCTACAGTCTAAACGGGGGTCCTGTTGATCGGGAGGGGTGTGGCGTATCGCAAAATGGACGAAATGGACTTGTGTTGGAGCGCTACGATCGAAACGGGGGTCCTGTTCATCGGGAGGGGTGTGACGTACCGCAAAACGGGACTCCACGGGATACTGTTCATCTCCACCGTCGACCTCCTCCAGCCTCCATGGGCTACCGTCGACCTCCTCTAGCCTCCACGGGCTCCTGTTCATCCAGCCTCCACCGCGCGCTACTCCACCGGCTACTGTTCAGCAACCCCTCCACCGTCTACTGTTCATCCAGCCCTCCACACCACGGGGTCTTGTTCAACCACCCCTCCACGGGCACCCCTCCACCGTCTACTGTTCATCCAGACCTCCACCACACCACGGGGTCCTGTTCATCCAGAGGCAACGCCACCGCTCACTGTTCATCCAAACCCCCCCGCAACGCTCACTGTTCATCCCAAAGGCAGCATCGATCGGCTTCAGTTAGCAGCAGTAGCGAAGGAATCGCTCGATCGGGTTCAGTTAACAGCCATCGATCGATTGCTCGGTTTCAGTAACGCATAGCCTGCAGTGCAATCGATCGGGTTTAGTTAGAGCCCAACGCCTCGCTCGGGTTCAGTTAGAGCCAACGCCTCGCACACACGCGCGTACGTGTACGACAGAAACGCGCATCGCTCGGCCCCGACCTCCCACCGTAACCGGCAACTCCCTGAAATTTTCCTCCTCCTCGCTTCTACCATGGTTTTTTCCTTCATGGACGGCCCAAAGAATGTCAAGCAGCTGTGTCTCTGGCCCGCTCAGGACGAAAAGCCCATTTTCTGTCATGATTTTTTGTCATAGAAGTAGGAGCCCACCACATCTATGATGATACCGGGTTTTGTCACAATTATCGTCATAGAAGTGTCATATGTATGACAGAAAAAAAATTCGTTTGGCCCAAAATGTCACGGATGTGTCCTTTTTTTGTACTGTATAGAGTCATATCTTGTTCTAGCTTTGAGTTGTAATTCTTGAGTTGTAAATCCATAAAAGTGTGATGATCTTCATTATTATTGTCCTAGTGAGGAAAGGATGATGAAGACTATGATTCCCCCACAAGTCGGGATGAGACTTCGGACTTTACAAAAAGAAAAAAAAGAAAGAAAGAAAAAAGGCCAAAAAGAAAAAAAGGAAAGGCCAAAGAAAAAAAAGAAAGAAAAAAAGAAAAGAAAAAATGAGAGAAAAAGAGAGAAGGGACAATGCTACTATCTCTTTTTCCACACTTGTGCTTCAAAATAGCACCATGTTCTTCATGATAGAGAGTCTCATATGTTGTCACTTTCATATACTAGTGGGAATTTTTCATTATAGAGCTTGGCTTGTATATTCCAATGATGGGCTTCCTCAAAAGTGCCCTAGGTCTTCGTGAGCAAGCGAGTTGGATGCACACCCACTTAGTTTCTTTTGTTGAGCTTTCATATATTTATAGCTCTAGTGCATCCGTTGCATGGCAATCCCTACTCACTCACATTGATATATATTAATGGGCATCTCCATAGCCCGTTGATACGCCTAGTTGATGTGAGACTATCTTCTCTTTTTTGTCTTCTCCACAACCACCATTCTACACCACATATAGTGCTATGTCCATGGCTCATGCTCATGTATTGCGTGAAAGTTGAAAGAGTTTGAGATTATTAAAGTATGAAACAATTTCTTGGCTTGTCATCAGGGTTGTGCATGATTAAATACTTTGTGTGATGAAGATAGAGCAACAGTCAGACTATATGATTTTGTAGGGATAACTTTCTTTGGCCATGTTATTTTGAGAAGACATGATTACTTTGATTAGTATGCTTGAAGTATCACCATTTTCATGTTAATATGAACTTTTATTTTGTATCATTTGGATCTGAACATTCATGCCACAATAAAAAAAATTACATTGAGAATTATGCTAGGTAGCATTCCACATCAAAAGTTTCTTTTCTATCATTTACCTACTCGAGGACGAGCAGGAATTAAGCTTGGGGATGCTTGATACATCTCCAACGTATCTATAATTTTTGATTGTTCCATGCTATTATATTACCCCTTTTGGATGTTTATGGGCTTTATTTTACACATTTATATTATTTTTGGGACTAACCTACTAATCGGAGGCCCAGCCTGTATTGCTGTTTTTTTTGCCTATTCAGTATTTCGAAGAAAAGGAATATCAAACGGAGTCCAAACGGAATGAAACCTTCAGGAGCGTGATTTTTGGAACGAACGTGATCCAGAGGACTTGGAGTGCAAGTCAAGAAGCAGCCGAGGCCTCCACGAGATAGAAGGGCGCCACCCCATAGGGCGCGTCCCCTGTCTCGTGGGCCCCTCTGGCAGCCACCGACGTACTTCCTCCTCCTATATAAGCCTACGTACCCCGAAAACATCCAGGGAGCCAACGAAACACAATTTCCACCGCAGTAACCTTCTGTATCCGCGAGATCCCATCTTGGAGCCTTCGCCGGCGCTCCACCAGAGGCGGAATCGACCACGGAGGGCTTCTACATCAACACCATAGCCCCTCCGATGAGTTGTGAGTAGTTTACCATAGACATTCGGGTCCATAGTTATTAGCTAGATTGCTTCTTCTCTCTTTTTGGATCTCAATACAATGTTCTCCCCTCTCTTGTGGAGATCTATTCGATGTAAACTCTTTTTGCGGTGTGTTTGTCGAGATCCGATGAATTGTGGGTTTATGATCAAGTTTATCTATGAGAAATATTTGAATCTTCTCTGAATTCTTTTATGTATAATTGAGTTATCTTTGCAAGTCTCTTCGAATTATCAGTTTGGTTTGGCCTACTAGATTGATCTTTCTTGCCATGGGAGAAGTGCTTAGCTTTGGGTTCAATCTTGCGGTGTCCTTACCCAGTGACAGCAGGGTTGCAAGGCACGTATTGTATTGTTGCCATCGAGGATAAAAAGATGGGGTTTATATCATATTGCATGAGTTTATCCCTCTACATCATGTCATCTTGCTTAAGGCGTTACTCTGTTCTTATGAACTTAATACTCTAGATGCAGGCAGGAGTCGGTCGATGTGTGGAGTAATAGTGGTAGATGTAGGCAGGAGTTTGTCTACTTGTTTCGGATGTGATGTCTATATACATGATCATGCCTAGATAATCTCATAATTATTCGCTTTTCTATCAATTGCTCGACAGTAATTTGTTCACCCACCGTAATACTTATGCTATCTCGAGAGAAGCCTCTAGTGAAACTTATGGCCCCCGGGTCTATCTCTTATCATATTTGCTTCTAATCTACTTTTATTTGCATCTTTACTTGTTGCATCTATATTATAAAATACCAAAAATATATTTATCTTATCATACTATCTCTATTAGATCTCACTTTCGCAAGTGGCCGTGAAGGGATTGACAACCCCTTTATTGCATTGGTTGCGAGTTCTTTGTTTGTTTGTGTAGGTGCGTGGGACTTTTGAGGAGCCTCCTACTGGATTGATACCTTGGTTCTCAAAACTGAGGGAAATACTTACGCTACTATTGCTGCATCACCCTTTCCTCTTCAAGGAAAACCAACGCAAGCTCAAGATGTAGCAAGACCCGGCGCCCATGGAGGAGCAACCCGTCGGCGAGGCGCCACGGCTCATCCAACTCCCCCGTAGCTAGCTGCTGCTGAAGGAGGAGTGCGTCGGCCACGGCTGCTATCGCCCGTCGGATGTTGGTGAAGAGGGCGAAGGAGGGCCCGGTGATGATGCAGAAGGTCGCCCCCTAAGTCGCACCGTCGTCCACGTCGGCGTCACGCCGAGACAGGGCATCGGCGATGGTGTTAAGGTGACTCGGACGGTACTCGACAGTGAAGTCAAACCCGAAGAGTTACTGATCCATTGGTGCTGCGGCACGGTCGAGAACCTCTGATCCAGCATGAACTTGAGGCTGTAGTGGTCCGTACGGATCCGGAAGGATCGACCCCAAAGATAGGGCCGCTTGTACCAAGCCAATGAGCTTGCGCTCATAGGCCGCCAGCTTAAGATGGCGGGCGGCAAAGGGCCGGCTAAAGAAGGTGAGGGGTCCATCACCCTGATGAAGGACCGCACCGGATCCCGCAACGGAGGCGTCGTAGTCGACAGTGAACGGTAGGTCGAAATCAGGTATCTGCAGGACGGGACCCATCGTGAGGGCCCCCTTGAGGGCCTCGAACACTGTGGTGGCCTCCTCATCCCAAGAGAAGGCGTCCCAACGGAGAAGGCACGTGAGCGGGGCCGCGATGAGGCCAAACTCCCGGATGCATTTCCGGTAGTACCCCGAAAGGCCCAGAAATCCACGAAGAGCCCGCGGAGACTGCGGAATTGGCCAGGCGGCAACGGCCGCCACCTTGTGGGCGTCCATGGCCATCCCCTCGGCCGAGATGACATGGCCGAGGTAAGCGACAGAAGGCGACACGAATGAGCACTTCGAGCGCTTAAGATGAAGACGATGCGCCCGAAGCTCGTTGAAGACGATGGCCACATGCTGGAGGTGTTCTGCCCAAGAGGCGCTGTAGATAAGAATGTCATCAAAGAAAACGAGCACAAACCGACGTAAGCAGGGCCGGAGGACATCGTTCATCAAGGCCTGAAAGGTAGCCGGGGCGTTGGAGAGGACAAAAGGCATCACCAAGAACTCGAAGTGGCCGTGATGAGTCCGAAACGTCGTCTTGGCGATGTCGTCTGGGTGCATGCGCACCTGATGATACCCCGACCGGAGATCCAGCTTGGTGAAGAAGCGCGCCCCATGCAGCTCATTGAGAAGCTCATCGACCACCGGGATAGGGAACTTGTCCTTAAGTGTGAGAGCATTAAGGGCGCGGTAGTCGATGCAGAAACGCCACGTGTCGTCCGACTTGCAAACGAGGAGGACCGGCGCAGTGAATGGCGACATGGAGATCCGGATGATGCCCGCGGCAAGCATGAGTGCACACTGCCGCTCCAACTCATCCTTCTGCAGCTGAGGATACCGGTAGGGTCGGATGGTCACCGGGGCCGAGCCTGGAAGGAGGTGAATACGGTGGTCGTAGACCCGGGCCGGCGGAAGGCCCTGTGGCTCCTCAAAGAGATCACGGTGCTGCTGCAGGAGGTGGTCCAACAGCGATGCTCGGCCTCGGTGGTGGCCGCCGCCAGCTGTATCGGGGGCGTCGCCGGGGTGCCCCCAATGCCCTCCCAGCGGACGCAATGGCCGAGACGCTAGAAGATCATCGTTAGGGCGTCGAAGTCCCAAAGGATGGGACTGAGAGTCCGCAAGAAGTCAACACCGAGGATGAAGTCAAAGCAGCCCAAGTCAATGCCGGCGCAGATGATGGTGAAGTGCTCGTCGCCGATAGTGATGGGCACGTTGCGGGCGAGACCATGGCAACGTCGACGGTCGCCATTAGCGACAGTGACCCGCAGTTGCTCCCCGCGTGTCGGCTGTAGTGCGAGGCGCCGCATGGTGGTCTGCCGCTGCCTGGTGCGCCACCGCAGCAGCCGCTGCAGCTGCAGCAGCCACCGCCGGTCAGCTCCGGTCCCGCATCGACCGCACCGACGGGAGTCCCGCTTCACCAAGTCCGGTCCCCACCGTCGTCGTCACTGTTTCAGTCTTGGATCGCTACCCGCCACGTGTCGGCGGTGGTGAGGCTGCAGGCTACTGCGCGCAGCCTCCTAACGCGTCGGCGTGTGCGGGAGATGCATGGTCTACAGCTGCCGCTCCTCCAAGTTGCCCTTCGCTACGCAAAGGACCTCGATCTCATCCGCTGCATCGGGGATCTTGGGCATGCGGTTTCTCCCACGGGTGGCAGGCATGATGTTTTCCCCACGGGCAACGACCTCAAAGTCTGTGACATCGGCGGTTGGGGGGCGCACCCCTCCTCGTCATTCTCCATCGCAAGCCCTGTCGGTGCCAAAACCGGCGGATCTCGGGTAGGGGGTCCCGATCTGTGCGTCTTAGGCTAATGGTAACAGGAGGCAAGGGACACAATGTTTACCTAGGTTCGGGCCCTCTCGATGGAGGTAAAACCCTACTTCCTGCTTGATTGATATTGATGATATGAGTAGTACAAGAGTTGATCTACCACGAGATCGTAGAGGCTAAACCCTAGAAGCTAGCCTATGATGATTATGATTGTGATCGTCCCTCTAAGGACCAACCTCTCCGGTTTATATAGACACTGGAGAGGGCTAGGGTTTACATGGAGTCGGTTACAAGGAAGGAAATATGATATACGGATCGCCAAGCTTGTCTTCCACGCAAAGGAGAGTCCCATCCAGACACGGAACGGAGTCTTGAGTCTTGTATCTTCATGCTCCAACAGTCCGGACAAAGTATATAGTCCGGCTGGTCCGGATACCCCCTAATCCGGGACTCCCTCAGTAGCCCCTGAACCAGGCTTCAATGACGATGAGTCTGGCGCACAGTTTTATCTTCGGCATTGCAAGGCGGGTTCCATCTCCGAATACTCCAAAATAATTATCGAACACTTAGACCGTGTCCGGATCTGCAAGATGATCCTCATACACCACCATAGAGAGAATGATATTTCACAAATATAACCTGCTGACAACTTTAGACAAAGTGACATGATACTACGGTCGAGTCATTATTCGAACCGTTTTTTCCACAACCAGCCTCAGCGCATATCGCGAGGCCGTTTCCTCTACATGTCTTGCCGAAGCAGAGATCGTGTCCCCTTATTGCGGGATTCTCATCAATACGGGTACGGGTAACCCAAACGCACCGCTAATTACGGTGAGTGGAACGAGCGGGTTCCACCAGGCAAGTGGGGAGGCACAAAAAGCTTTACCGCCCCTATAAAGAGATAAGATCTCTCCCACTCTACCCAGGCCTTTCGCCCCTGCTAAACCATTCCCCTCTGATCGAGCCCTAGCGCCCAAGCACTCTTCTTCTCCACCGAAGAGAGGTTCTCCGAAGATGTTCGGATCTGGAGCAGGAGGCAAATGGATGGCCTCTGCCGTCCAGGAGAAGGATATCAAGAGGCTTCGAGAGGCCGGGTACCTGGCCAAAAAGATCAGCCACCGTCTTCCGCCGGCGGGACAGATCGTCCCTACTCCGGAGCCCCACGAGAGGGTCGTGTTTCTTCCTCATTTTGTCCGTAGGCTTGGGTTTCCCCTTCACCCATTTGTTCACGGTATCATGTATTATTACGGGATTGACTTTCATGATCTATCCCCCAATTCTTTCCTTAATATCTCGATGTTCATCGTCGTGTGTGAGGCTTTTCTCCGAATTTCGCCTAACTTCGGCCTATGGCTGAAGATTTTCAATGTAAAGCCCAAGGCGGTGAGTGACGAGCACGCCGAGTGCAGCGGTGCCATGGTGAGCAAGATGCCCAAGGTTATATGGCCGACGGGCGCCTTCAATGACTCTGTCAAGGAGTGGCAGCAGCAGTGGTTCTATATAACCGAACCGCGCGGCAAAAAGTGGGCTGCGGCTCCTGAGTTCAGATCCGGAGCCCCACTGCAGCTCACGTCCTGGCCCGAGAAGGGCCTGAACTGGTCCTCGTCCGATGAGTTGTCACTGCTCCAGACGCGCGTCCAGAGTGTGGTCGACAAGGACGTCAAACTGGTCGACGTAGACCAGGTGATGTTAGCTTGCCTGGTTCTCCCTTGCCAGCGTCGAGCCTGCAATTTGTGGGAATACGACCCAACCGAGCACCAGACCCTTCGAGAGCTCTATGGTTCCTCCCACAAGGATATCTGGAAGGTGCTCTTTAAGTCCGGCAAATCATGGCCGAACTCCACTGAGGACCGTGGGTATCAATTGTCCCATTCTGCAAGTAGGGTAAGTTACTGCTATGCTCTGTCCATCCATGCTTCAGTTGGCATGTCCTGAGGGAGACACTTTTATCATGCTTTATCATAACCCCAGGGTTGGATAAAAAAGGTGGAGCGGATACATTGTCCTGCCCCTCTGCCGGAGGAACCGGCCGGACCTCTTCTGACGAAGATGCTGGTCTCAACGCCTTACGAGGCGCCAAAGAAAGAGGCCTCCAAGAAGGTCAAAAAGACCTGGAGTGGCCTTCGTCGCCGCGATGCTTCGGACGCAAAATCCGAAGACTCCAGCGACCATCCTTGTTCCGAAGACGAAGAGGAGGAGGCGGAGGAAGACGAGCCTCCTGCAGGGGGTGGGAAGAAAAGGACAACTTCCTCATCCCTGGAGGCCGAATCGCCAAAGAGGGGGAAAGGTTCCCTCCCGGAGGCATCCACCACGGCTGCTGATAGCAGCCCGGAGTGGGATCCCAGGGTCCATCCCCTGGAAAAGTCGTAACTATATGAAATCCGAACACGCATTTGCATCCGGGGTTGTTTGGGTATAGTAGTTTTAACTGTCGCCATATTTCGTACAGCCCGGCGAGGTCCCACGTCGGACGATCCTCATCGGAGGATTCGCTGAGCTCAGATGCCCTAGCGAGCGAGACGCCTCCGGAGGCCCCTTCCCCGAAGCCTAGGCGCAACACCGAGGTGTCGTCTCAGCGGGACCTGGACCAGGGGGGCATATCCTTGGGGACGGACACGCGGGAGCAGCGACTCCTATGCGTGTCGATGGCGGGGGTGATCTTCAGTCCGGACCCCAGCCGGACACAATCCTGGAGACCTTTGGAGCTCCGCGATCGGGTAAGCAGCCGCCTTTGGGGGGCTTGCCTGTTCCGCCAGTGGCATGTGCCCAAGCAGGGCTACCAGGCGGCCTATCGAAAACGCTAAGAAGCGCGTCTATCATCGATGAACATCGTGCCCTCATGGGCGCGGTGATTGAAAAGATTCAGTCCGCTGAGAGCGGACTAAACGAATCCTGCCTTAGTCTTATAAAGGGCTTTGAGGTATGTTTTCTAAGAAACCTTTGAGGAATTTCATAATATGAGTAGTAGCCCCTAATACACTGTCCGGCGAAAGAGAGCCGAACAGGGGATCAAAATTTTCTGTTTTTGCAGGAGACTCAGCTAATGACGTGTATCCCTTTGTTTGAAAACATGCGTCTGCAGGAACGTCCACCGCTCATAGTGCGGAGGTGTCCGAACTAAAGCAGCGTCTGGAACGGGCCGAAGGGGAACTTGGCCACGTGAAGAAGCAGTTGGAGGACAAGCAAGGTATGCCGGAACCTTGTGCTAAATAGAGCACAAATTAGAAGTTGTGCCTAATTAAGATATCTGCATTGTATGCTCTAGGGGCAAGTGCCGAAATTGAGGCACTGAAGAAGGTTGTGGCCGAAGCCGATGATAAGGCCGCCACTGAACAGGCTCTTCGTGAGAAGCACGAGGCCAGGGTCATTGAAGCTGAGCGAGAGCTCCTGGAGGCCGTGAAGAAAAGCGAGCGCTTGGAGCAGAGTCTAGTAGGGAAAGAATCCGAACTCGCCCAAGCTCTCCAAGCCACAGAGGATGCTTGGGAAGAAGCCCGAGGTGCTCTGAGGGACATTCAGGAGGCCCGGAAGGTTGCGGCTGGTAAGGCCTTTTGTACTCAAGGACATTTTTACATGATAATGGGGGGAACTCGAAGCGATAAGCTGAATTCTTGCTTCTCCAGGGGCATTTGCGGATCTGCCTCGCAGCATATCAGATGTTGCCCAATTCTACCGGACCGAGGATAAGAAGTCTGCGGAGAGGGATTTCTGGTCGCAGTATTTGGCGCCGAATTATCCGGTGCCCTTTATCGATCAGCTGCAGCAGCTGGTCGAACTGCACCGGGCGGCCGAACTAGCCATGAAGGACTTGATTGTCCGGCTGTGGCCCGCGGAGCCAATTCCAAGCAGTTACTTCGGACTCGTGAAGCGGATTGTTGGCGCTTGCCCTCGGCTTGATGTCATTAAGCGATCGGTCTGCATAGAGGGTGCACGCATGGCGTTTGCCCATGCGAAGGTGCATTGGGGGAAGCTTGATGCCGAGAAGCTGATGACCGAGGGGCAGCCGGAGGGTAAGGAGCATCGCAAGCCCGAGTTATACTATGAAGGTGTACTAAAAGGAGCCCGCCTTGTGGCGGATAAGTGTACCAAAGACATTATATTTCCCTGAAGGCAGTCGTGCCATTCTTTGTAATGTGGGATAATGGCACTTTTATTATTTATTGCCTGATCTGTTTGAACGTTTGTTCTTCCTGTGCGGCTGTTTAGTGTGTGGAAATCCTGAGAGTTGGCCAGTCGCCGGCTTCTGCCCCCACGTAAAAAGTACGGGGGTGTTCAGGACATACCTGAACACTCTTTATCCCATTGTTGGGTCCTTTTAAGGAGGTGTTCCTCGCCACGAACCAGGCAATCAGACTATAGGGCTTTATCACTCTCACTTAGCCATAGCAATTCGAGTATGGTGGGCGTAGCCCCTAGTGTTTGGAAGGCCGAACTAGGGGCTCTATCGGCGCCTGATCGGAAGACCGATTCGTCGCACTTTGCATTTATAATGGCATTATGCGGAATAAATCTTTAAAGATTTTACAACCTCTCGAACAACTGACCAGCTCTCGCTGTATCATGACAGTCAGTTTTCGGCTTTCTCTACTGAGGTGCTCGTCCGGAAGAACCGGGACACAATCGCAGTAGTTCTCCCAGCGCTACCTTAGCCGATGGGGCGGAACGTAAGGTACCAAAACATGGGAGCTGGGCAAACCCAACTAATGACCCAAGACATGATTCGGAGCTGATGCATATAGTGCTATAAGTTCGGGGTGCCGAGCGACCGAAAAAGTGGTCGGACTTTATTGCCGTACTATGAAGCCCCTGGCATAATCGGGCATAACACAAGGCGTGGGTGCCGTTTGTGACAAAGAGGCGTCGATAAGAAACGACGGCCGGTAAATGTTATTTAAGTCTACGCATTGTAGTAAAATGACATGTCTATGCATATGAGTTCGGTGTATGCTTATGGAAAGGAGTATTTTTGGCGGAACCTATCGTGGCCGGACTGGAGGGGGTTGTGTGTGGATCTGAGGTGTATCCGGACTGCCCGCCTTATACGTCTGAGCTGATTCCGCGTCGCCAGTCCTGTTCTGCGCCAAAGTTAGTCTGTAAAGACAAATGCTTAAAGGCAGTTGCATATACCGTTGTGCTTGAATCGCGGGTGCCTAAGCGGAGCCTGGCTGAACCTTGCCATAACGTATTTCGGATTCCTCAATTGGTGTCCGGGTGTTTGGCTGCCAAATCAAAATTTGATAAACAAGCACGACTCGCTATTCCAGTGGCGATATGATTTCCACTCTAAGGGTGGGGTTTCGACCTTGCCCATAACTGTGACTATGTCACGCGGGGCTAGCCTGATGTTCTACCTCGTTGAATCTAGCCAACGTGGTTCGTCCCGGTAGTATGCGGTAATTACTATATAAGGGTATAATGCCGAAGACTTATTCTTCGGTGTGGTGTTTTTTTGGTGATCCGAACACAACCATTAGTATGGTGGGTCAGTTAAAACTTGGCCTTTGCACCTTGCATCTTTGAGGAGATGTTATTTATAGTTTTATGCATGTGGGTGCTCGTGTAAAATGGAGCCCCCGAGCTACTGGGTAGATGGTGAGTGCAATAAAATTGCTATGGCTGGTGTTGTCTGGACGATCGATGTGATTAGAGACGATCGGCCGTATTTTTGTACTGTGAAGGGATCTTCCTCACCATGTTTGACTGGTCCTTTGTTGTTCGATACCTCCTTCATTGTTTTCGGCGCAAGATCGGCCGTTTTGTTTGGAAGATATTGCACTCTCTATTGGTATGCTTGGTCGCCCTTCTGGGGGTACCATGAATTTCACATGGTTGATCGAGTATGCTGCCTGGGCCGGATGGGCCTGAGCTGTTCTTTTTCCGCTGACCGAGCTGGGGACCGCTGAATTCGGCACCAACTTCCTTGACTTGATGTTTATGACGATTGCGCCGAGGCTTGAGGATGTATCCTCGTGTATCCTTCATATTATCTTGGACCGTAGTGGTATGTTGACGTCGGGGTATGTGCCTTAGGTTTTGCTTCTTAGGTTGAGGTAGCGAATAATGCCGTGTGTGCCCTTTGTCGGGGCGGTCGATTCCGTATTCCTTGGTGGCCAGGACCTTGGTCCATCTATCCACGAGCAAATCTTGGTCAGCTTTGAGCTGCTGTTGCTTCCTTTGCAGGCTCCTTGCAGTGGCCATGAGTCGTCGCTTGAAGCGAACTTGTTCCACGGGATCCTCAGGCACGCCGAATTCAGCATCGCCGAGGCTTACCTCGTCTTTGGAGGGGGCATATAGTTGTTCCTCTCCAAGTATCCAACCGTGGCCAGTTCGGCCTACTTGAAGGCAGGCTGATCAGGGTTGTATTCATCTTTGCCACCATCCGGATTGTTTTCATCTCCTGTGTCGGTATTGTTGTGGCGGGGCTTGGAGCGGCGTTGACAACGCTGATGCTTTGCTTTTTTCCCTGAGGGGTTATCCTCTGTTGCCTCATCGCCATTGGTTTCCTTCAGAGTGTCCATCATATATATATATCATATGAGGAGGTGGCTGTCCGCCGCCCTGTGAGCGGTGGTTCCTGTTCTTCTCATGCGTCGTCGTCCATACCGTCGATGTCTTCGGAGTCGAAGTCAAGCACATCGGTTAAATCATCGACCGTGGCAATGAAGTGGGTGGTGGGTGGGCAACGAATTCCTTCTTCGCCTGTTTCCCACTCGAGCCGGACATAGTTCGGCCAAGAGTCTCCTGACAAAGAGAGAGATTTTAACGAGTTTAGCACGTCGCCCAAGGGCGAGTGCTGGAAGATGTTCGCAGCGATGAACTCCATTACCGGAGCCCAACCAGGTTCGGCAGGCTCAGGAACGCGCGGACTGGAACCCGCAGCTGGATACGAGTCCGGGGGTCCGGAGTCACAGGCTTCTTTATGGGTGAGGCCTGTGTTCGGCTCTACCTCCAATGAGTGTGTGGCCTGCGGGGCGGGGTCCATCCACCCGTCCTTGGGCAACACAATCTGCTCCGGATTTAGGTCCAGGGCTACTGCAGAGGTGATATCCCGAGCATTGCCCGACAGCAGGTCTAAGCCGTGCTCATCGTGACTATCCGGCGCTCCCGGCACAGGCCCG
This sequence comes from Triticum dicoccoides, assembly GCF_002162155.2. Lineage (NCBI taxonomy): Eukaryota > Viridiplantae > Streptophyta > Magnoliopsida > Poales > Poaceae > Triticum > Triticum dicoccoides. Next base: position 198,172,131 of record NC_041383.1, read on the forward strand.
AATCTGTTGAAGATCAAGTCTCCACGGATATCTGCCGTGTAGTTTAGGTTTCCGAACCTGACCTGGTGGCCAGGGGTGTAGCTGTCGATCTGCTCCAGCTGGCCAAGCGAATTGGCCCGCAGTGCGAAGCCGCCGAACACGAAGATCTGTCCGGGGAGAAAAGTCTCACCCTGGACCGTGTTGTTGACGATTGAAGGAGCCATTAAGCCTTGCAGCGACGACACAGAGGAACTCTCAATGAAAGCACCAATGTCGGTGTCAAAACCGGCGAATCTCGGGTAGGGGGTCCCGATCTGTGCGTCTTAGGCTAATGGTAACAGGAGGCAAGGGACACAATGTTTACCCAGGTTCGGGCCCTCTCGATGGAGGTAAAACCCTACTTCCTGCTTGATTGATATTGATGATATGAGTAGTACAAGAGTTGATCTACCACGAGATCGTAGAGGCTAAACCCTAGAAGCTAGCCTATGATGATTATGATTGTGATCGTCCCTCTAAGGACCAACCTCTCCGGTTTATATAGACACCGGAGAGGGCTAGGGTTTACATGGAGTCGGTTACAAGGAAGGAAATATGATATCCGGATCGCCAAGCTTGTCTTCCACGCAAAAGAGAGTCCCATCCGGACACGGAACGAAGTCTTGAGTCTTGTATCTTCACGCTCCAACAGTTCGGACAAAGTATATACCCCCTAATCCAGGACTTCCTCAAGCCCTCCACTCTTTCCTGTGCGGTGCAAACCAACAGCCGTCCGGCAGAGAGAAGGCATGGTGTCACCGATAGCAGCGCACCGTGTAGCACCACCGCATTCCGCCACCGGCCGCCGCGAGGGCGCCTCTGCTGGTCACTCTTGCGACCACTTCCAGGTGGTCATACACATGCACTCCTTTTGTCCAGGTGGTGTCCATGGGATCCAGGTGTCTGTACACGTGCACGTCCGACGTGCGGATGGTGTCCACTTTTTGTTAAGGGGTCCAAAGTAAAGCGTCCCAGTCCATTTCAGGTTGAGAATAATAAAACAAGCCGAGATGTAAAAGGCTTGTTTTTAGGTGTTAGGTTTGTGTTGCGTCGAGTCATGGTTATAAGTTGGTTAGGCTGCAGCTCGAGGACAAGCTGCATGTCCAGGTGGGGTGTAGTGTTAGAGTACGTAATGGGCCTAATGGGCCCATTAGTCTTAGGGTTAATTAGAGATAAGGGTCGCTTGCTTAGGGGTCAAGTAAGCCTTGCTTGGGAGTCAAGTAAACCTCTCTATATAAAGAAAGGAGATGTATCAATCTAATCAAGTAAGAATTAAGAAGGAAATTTCTTTCCTCTTGCCCGGCCGTGGGCAAAAAGGCCCCCGGCCGGCCCTCTCTCGCCCTCCTTCTAGCAGCGTCATAACACAGTGCCCCATGAATCTCCTGCGCCACATAATTCGCGGGTAATGCTTTTGGCCATGTGTCTTTACGCTAGAACATCCCGTGTTAGAAATGAAGGTTGTGCAAGCCTCCACAGAAACAACTTCGGCTTTGAAGGTACACACACTTCCATGATTTCCTCTAGTGGCTCACATGGCTGGCCGACGAGCTTAGCCTCCCCTCTAGCCATTCCTCCACTACTGCTTTGTTTTTGCAAGCATCTAGTAAGCCAAATGACCGATGAAGATTACAGTCTTCTCAAAATGCCATGCCCAGAAATCTTCACATAGCCGGGCGCTAATTGGGATACCCTTATAATGCCCTACACAAAATATTATCGAAGTCGGGAGCTCCTATTTGGTGCTTCAGGCGGCAAGGAAGCGCACTGGTGCCCACGCACCAACATTGGTGGGCTGACCCATGTAGATTTCACATTTATTTCCCCTGGTTCGCTAAATTGCATTAACAAACAAAACGATAAAATTCACAAAAAACACAAAAAAATCATGAATTCTAAAAAGTTTATGTATTTTAAAAATAATCATTAATTTAAAAATAAGTTCATGTATTTGGAAAAAAGCATCAAATTTGTGAAAAGGTTCATGAATTTTGGAAAAAAAGTTTGGCGAATTTGAAAATTTTCATAATTTTTTTGAAAAAAAATCATCAAATTTGAGAAATGTTCACCGATTTTGAAAAAATATTCATTGAATCTGAAAAAAGTTCACCAATTTTGAAAAACAATTTCATCATTTTTTTTAAAAGTTCATAAAAAATTGGATAAAGTTCATCGATTTGAAAAAAATTAATCAAATTTTAATAGATTGTGCATTGTGAGAAAAATTTAAATAAGAAGGAAAAAGGAAAAAAGATAATAAAAATTAACTAAAAAAGAAAGACAATAAACCAAAACCAAAAACCGGTCCAGAAAAAACCCACAACAAAAGTAGAAGAAAAAATGGTTGGAGAAAGTAAATAATAAAAGGAAATATATTATCATGATGTGTCATTTGCCTGGTTGGTTAGTAAACGTAAGTTGGAGGTCGCCGGTTCAAATCTCAGCCGCGCATGTTTTTGCATATTAAACCCGAGAAAAGTGGAACGGACCGGACTAGCGCGGGGGGAAGGGTGTGCGCCGGTTTGCCAAATGACCTATAACCGGCGTCTGAAGTGCTAAAGAGGAAAAATTTCAAAAAAAGTACTAAATAGGAAACGCTGTCAAAGTCTCAATAAATTTCGCTCTGCCGACTAAGACATGTCAATAAAATCATAAGGTGTAAGGTCTTTGTGAATAATTAATAAAGTTGATGCATGCATCACCTAAATGCAGAGGCCGGTGTTCATCCTTCTTCTCTAAAAAAAATAAAATCACAAGATTATGGGCCTCTATATTAGAGGAGAAAAAAAAGCTATTTCTAGCTCCAACACTTTTATGTAACGAGTACAGTAAACCCGGCCCAAACAGCGAGATTCCATTGGACCCAAAAATATGAAGGAGCCTTGCAAGTTCGTGACACACACCCGGACGAGAAAAAACGGTGCCGGGCCGCCTCCCCTAAAATATCTCCGGGCCTCGCAAGGCAAGCTGCGGGAGCACGCAGACGAATGGGCCTCTGACAGTGGACCCCGCTCGACGGGAACACGTAAACCACAAGATCCAGTCACCGCTAAAAAGCTCCCCCCTCCCCCACGTTTCGACGGAGCTCCCTTCCATCTCTCCTCCCCCTTTCTTCTTCCTCTCCACGCCAGCCGCCGCCCGGGACCTAGGGTTTCCCCGCGCCGCCGCCGCCGCCGCCGCCGCCGCCGCCGTCGAATCGCAGCAGGAGGAGGAAGATGGGCACGCCGGAGACCTCGCGGGAGCCGTGCCCGGACCGCATCCTCGACGACGTGGGCGGCGCGTTCGGGATGGGGGCGGTGGGCGGCTCCGTCTTCCATTTCCTCAAGGGCACCTACAACTCGCCCAACGGCGAGCGCCTGCTGGGCGGGGCCCAGCAGGTGCGCCTCAACGCGCCGCGCGTCGGCGGGAGCTTCGCCGTCTGGGGCGGCCTCTTCTCCGCCTTCGACTGCACCATGGTCTTCGTGCGCCAGAAGGAGGACCCCTGGAACTCCATCATCGCCGGCGCCGCCACGGGTGGCTTCCTCTCCATGCGCCAGGGCCCCGGCGCCGCCGGCCGCTCCGCGCTCATGGGCGGCTGCCTCCTCGCGCTCATCGAGGGCGCCGGCCTCATGCTCAACCGCGTCCTCGCCGCGCCGCAGAACCTCCCGCCGCTCCCCACCGACGACCCCAACCTGGCCGCCGCGATGGCGGGGGGAGGCGTCGGCGGCTTCCCAGGCATGCCCCAGCCACCCGTGCCCCCTGTGGAGGTCGTGAGCTCCAGCGGCGGGGGTAGTTGGTTCGGCGGCCTCTTCGGCAAGAAGGAGGAGGAGAAGAAGCCCAGCGGCAGCGGCGGCAAGTCGGAGATATTAGAGAGCTTTGATACGCCCAGCCCTCCGATACCATCGTTCGACTTGAAGTGAAAAAAAGGTGCGGTTTTTCTCTCCGATCTGTATTTTGGATTCTGTTTCAGATGTTTTCTCAGTTCGATCCGGTTTCTCTCTTAGCTTATTTATTACTTGGTGATGAGGAAGTCCGTGGTTATGAGTCCATGTCGTGTACAGCAAGAAGCGTTATTACCTCCTTATATATCAGGGACGATCGATCGTGTTATATATACCATCGTTCTGAACCCCGGGAAGATTTTAGTTCACCACAACACATCGAATCTTCAGATAGTGTTACGCAGCTAATACTATGTCGGCTCCTGTCTCCGAGAGAGATCTCTTCGAGAGAGAACCGTGCCCAGGCCGCATCATTGATGATGCAGGCAGCGCTTTCGCCATGGGTGCTGTCGGTGGTTCTGCCTATTACTTTCTCAAGGGCCTTCATAACTCGCCCAATGGTGCGCGAATTGCTGGCGGCATGCAGGCCGCTCGCATGAACGCCCCTCGACTCGGCGGGAGCTTTGCTGTGTGGGGCACCCTCTTTTCCACCTTCCACTGCACCTCAGCCTACGTGCGCCGGAAGGAGGACCCCTGGAACTCCATCATAGGTGGCGCCGCCACTGGAGGGTTTCTCTCCATGCGGCAGGGCGTCAAAGCTTCTTGCCGCTCGGCACTTGTGGGCGGCTTTTTCCTCGCCCTCATAGAGGGCGCCGGCCTCATGGCCAACCGTTTCGCACCGCAGATGCTCCCGTCGCCCCCTGCCGATGATCCCAACATGGCCGCCGCCATCTCGATGGGAGGAGGAGGTGGCTTCCCAGGCCTGCCTCAGCCTGTCGTGTCCCCTGCAGAGGTCGTGAGCTCAAGCAGTGGGGGTAGCTGGTTTGACGGCCTCTTCGGCAAGGAGGAGAAGAAGCCCAGCGGCAGTGCTGGCATGTCGGAGATATTAGAGAGCTTCAAGGCGCCCAGCCCTCCGATACCATCGTTTGAGTACAAGTGAAAGGAAGGTGCGGTGTTTGTTTGACTGCTCTGATCTGTATTTTGGATTTAATTCAGAAAGGGTGTTGTTTTTAAGTCTCATCAACTCCTTGTTTCTGATACTTTACCTGACGAGGTGGCAATGATTTATTGAGGTGTCTGTTTTAAATGATTCTGCCGCTGAGTTTTTCTTGCTAATGCAACATGCCACTTTATTTTCAGTACTTGTCCATGCCATATAACCAAGAAGCCTTATTACTTTATTAGCTTCCAATTAGAGAACATGATTGATTGTGGTATATAGCTGCTGTGGTTTTATGGTTAATTATATCCTGCTGAGTTCTGCCTCCTACTTCCACCACAAAGCACTAAATCTTCAGGTAGGGTCACACGACAGATACTATGTGTACCTTTCACCATGGGTGTGTGACCCTACCTGAAGATAATTAACGGACCCATGCCCAGACCATATTTTTGATGATGCAGCGCCATGGATTGTGGGAGGTTGTGCCTTCCATTTTCTCAAGGCTGCATGCCCTCTAGACTGTAAAACAGCTTTATGTGATCTACGAGTAGTTCAGTTCAGTACGTAGGTTTGTGGAAGACTTTCAATGTTGGTTGCTTCATCTTAAATTATTAGTGGTGAGTTATTGTATGGCTGTCCGTTTATAAGCTGGTTGTTCTTCTGGCCAACGAAACATAACCAAAAATAAAGCATTTGCGAGTATCAAAATTATTGTAGAGCCTGTTATGTTCTGTATGGACATGAGAATAAATCTGTCAAGAATATTAGGCCTGGTCTGCTTTTATCATGTTGTCCTACTCCATTTGAGAACTCATAGATCTGTGTTTCATTGTGATAGGGAATTTTTATCTAGTCCTGGTTATGGATGGGCTGCATTGGCCATTTACTTGGACTGAATTATTTCTTCTGACAGACAAAAGAAAAAAAATGTTCTATCTGGCTTACAAAATTGACATTCCTGTTGATGTGAATGCAGTTTTCTTAACCAATATCTTGCTACATTCTTACCTTTTTATATGATGTTAGGGATTGGTTGTCCCTCTTAGCATCTGAAATCATGTCCCGAACATGCCCCTTGACTGCCTGACCTAACTTGTTAATAAGATATAAATTCCATATTGTACTTACTGGGTCAATAAAATCTTATGCAAGTAGCAGATACGGCTCCCATGGATTTGAAGATATAAAGTAGATTTTGGTTTCAAGCTGTTTCGATGCAAATATGGAAGCACGGCACATGATTTTAGCTTATTTTTTTTCCGGTTATCAGGGATCAGTTATTTCAGTTCAGTATTTTCACAAGTCTTTATCCATGGTCCTTGTTCTTCAACTGTACATTTAGGATGCCACCTTGGAACTTAAAAAGAAACAAGCTGCTGTAAGGTCAAGTGCCCCAGGAATGCCTGAGTCATGCACCTCTGTATGCTCATGTGTCTATTGCTCAACTCCCCTTGGACGTTTTACTAGTGAATGACTCTAATTATATATGGAACTAAGAGAAGGTCTCCATCGTTTTGTGTAATCTATCAGATGTATGTTAGACAATATCCGTCATATGCTTTTTAGTTCCGTGCTTTTGTTGTTAAACTATGGCGTGCTTTTGTTGCGCAGTGTGCAGGTTCATGTGGTTTGGTTATTCTGTTGTTGCATCGATTTAGCTCAGTTTTTCCATGCTTGCAATGCTCAAATGATGTAGAGTGTGTGACAATTTGTTCCTACTTCCTGCAGGTAGCTGATGGCGCCGATGTGCAGCGGCGCTCGATCCACAAGTAGTAGTCTGAAGCTGGGAGTGCAATCTACTTCATCTTGGAGGAGGGAGGGGTAGGCGAAGTGAGGCTTGCGCAGCTCAACTTCTAGTACTGTTATCTATGGGCCGACCAGTCGCTGGGAAAAGGTTTTGGATTATTAGTTTATTGTACGCGAGCTTTTTAAACTTTGCATGTTCTTGTTGTTGCCGTGGTAGTGACGGTAATAATGCCTATAGCGTCATATGGTGCAGATGTACTGCTGCGCTTGAAAAGCCTTCAACTAATATTACGCCTCTGTCTGTCTTGCTTCTGGTGTGACATGAGGGTTCTTCTGCCTTACTGTTTCGATGTCTGCAGTAGTAAGCACATTGCTTACCGATGGTTTGGTACCAACAAGGTGAGCTGACCAGTTTTGTGGAACTGCTGATGCGCGCTACCAGCGCCCTAGGCCCTGGCCGGCGGATCGGTCCGAGTGGTGGTTTGGTCGGATTCTTCGGTCGCGCTTTCCAGCCTATGGTCATCTGGCTCGTGAGATCAGGAGGTTATCTATAGTGAGGCAGTTCCAGTTCGTTCCCTGAAGTTCTCAATTCTGCATATAGGGCATCCACTCAACTCCTTTCAAGTCAGCCGCTATCCATGTTCTCAGCTCTGCATATAGGAACATCACATGCAGTGAAATCCTGGTTGTTGAACATGCTATTATTTCTCTCCCTCCGATGTGCCACGGTGCCACCACAAAGCCCCGCATCCAGTGATCATGCCAGAAAGAAGCCCCCTTGCCATCTCCAAGGTGATAGCAGTGGAAGCTTTGAACATCACACACACATCCTTATCCAGCTCTGTGCAACATTGCCACAACCACCTTAATTTCAGAGCCTTGCCTTGGATCTGCAGGTTAGGGATACCTAAACCACCGAATTGTACTGGAGAGCAGACGACCAAACGCTTGCCCACACTAACATGATCAACACCAGTCCAAAGGAAGGCAAGCCTAAGCTTTTCAATCTGGTTTATAATCAATACATATGAGTTGGAAGATCGTCATTACCGAGGTCACAAATCCGACCAGAGTTAGGCGGCCAACAGTCCATTTAGCCTTCCAACAAGCCAACTTGTTAATTGGTTCTTTTTTTTTGCAGGAATAATTAGTTCTTTTTTAGGGGTACTTGTTAATTAATTTATCCAACAGCTCCTGAAAAGCGGAAAACCCCATTTCAGTTATCACACAAGGGCATACCTAAATAGGTACTCCATTCGGTCCCTTTTATTTTACTCCGCGTATTAGATTTGTGTAAGTCGAACTTCGCAAAGTTTGACCAAATTTATATTAAAAAATATAAATATCTACAATACCAAATATATACTCCCTCCATTTTTAATTTACTCCGCATATTAGCTTCGATCAAAATCAAATTTTGACAAAGTTTATAGAAAAAATATATTAAAATATAAACTAACAAATCATACTACGAGATTCATTATTGAATATACTTTCATATGATATAGATCTGTTACTGTAAATGTTTATTTTATTTATAAACTTGGTCAAACTTTCTGAAGTTTGACTTCAGTCTACTCTAATATGCAGAGTAAATAAAAACAGAGGGAGTACTACTTACTAAATTTCATGATGAATCTAACAGTGTTGATTTGGCAGTGTGAATATTGTACTTATTTCTATAAATTTGGTCAAAGTAGAGATACTTGCAAACTAAAAAGTACCGGACGGAGTACCAGGGAAGCTCGCGGTTTGGCAGCGAATCCCTGGCTGGATCTCGATAGATCGAAATCTTCACATCTAAAGACAAGGCAGGATCCTACTTTTAGCCAAATTGGTCTTGGCCAGTGGCAGCACCCAAGAAAAATCCAACAGAGCAGCGACAATATTCATGTCCTAAAGACAAGGCTTGCTGAAAATTATAACGTGCCCACGTAAACAGAAGTCCGGTGCTTAATGACTTGGTTTCCAAGGGGAGAGAGGACACCTTGCACTTGTGCATGGTTCATTAACCTTCCCAAGAAGAGCCGACTACTTGCCATGCACCAAAGTTGAAGACGGCGGCGTCAAGGCGAGCGCAGCGAGGCGCAAAGGCGATGGCAAGGCCTCATACGGGAGCGGCCTAGAGTAGGAACGATGCCCTGGTGAAGGGGAGTCTGAGGTTGACCGGTCGAGTGAACA
>NC_041383.1:198181474-198197178 GCF_002162155.2 Triticum dicoccoides
TGGGCGAGTACCAAGGGAGGCCAGGGCTGCGAGTCGGCTCTAGGCAGTGCCTGCTAGCCGCGGGAGGGGGGAGCAGGCGGTTCCATGGGTTGTAAATCCAACGGTTCAAATAGAATTGACCGAAACTGATTTTTTTCCGGAAATAGTAACTGGCGAACGTTCACCAGGGAGCAACTGCCAGCCAAGGCCTAAACTGCCGCATTATCTTGATCCTACGTTGCATGTTGCATGACATTTTCACACTCAAAATTAAAGAAATGCCATGGCAGTTCTGCAAAACGGCCAGCCAGTTTCCTGATATATTGGCGATTCCAATAAAACAAACTCCTAACCGCCGGCTAGAGTGGATCCAATCCTCAGATTGGGTTACGCCGCTAATGCCATGTCGGCGCCTCTTTTGGACAGAGACCCATGCCCAGACCGCATCATCGAGGATGCCGGCGGTACTTTCGCCATGGGCGCCGTGGGAGGTTCTGTGTTCCACCTCCTCAAGGGCCTCCACAACTCGCCCAATGGCGCGCGAATCAGTGGCGGCATGCAGGCCGTGCGATCGAACGCCCCGCGGATCGGCGGGAGCTTTGCCGTGTGGGGCACCGTCTTCTCCATCACCAGCTGCGCCGCGGTCTTCGTGCGCCAGAAGGAGGACCCCTGGAACTCCGTCATCGCCGGCGCCGCCACGCACGGGTTTCTCCACCTGCGCATGGGCCTCAGGGTTGCAGGCCGCAGGGCGGTCTATGGCGGCTGTCTCCTCGCGCTCATCGAGGGCGGCGCCCTCATGGTAAACCGTCTCTTCGACGCAAAGAAGAACCCCCCGCCGCGGCCGCGCCCTGCCCATGACCCCAACTTGGCCACGGCGATCCCATGCCCGCCCCAGCCCGCCGTGTCCCCTGCGGAGGTCGCGAGCTCGAGCGGTGGGGGTAGCTGGTTTGGGGGCCTATTCGGCAAGGAGAAGGAGAAGAAGGCCAGCGGCAGTGGCGGCAAGTCGGAGGTATTAGAGAGCTTTGAGACGCCCAGCCCTCCGATGCCATCATCATCTGAATACAAGTGAAAAGAAGGTGCGCGCGGTGCTAATTGGACTGCTCTCTGGTCTGCATCTTTCACTCGGTTTCAGGAAAATGTGTTGTCTTTAAGCTTCATCCGCTCCTTGTTTCTTCCATTTTCACGGGAGGAAGTGGCAATTATCGCGTGCTTTTGTTGCACGGCGAGCAGGTTCGTGCGGTTTAGTCATGCTGTTCTTGCACGGATTTAGCTTCGTTTTTCCATTCTCGCACTCTCGATGATACAGAGTTAAGTTTGTGACAGTTTATGCCTACTTTAGAATCCAACATACAGACGGATATGCCTCCTCAATCTCAGCTTCACAATCTTCACTTAAAAGTTCCTACTAATAGCCTCAACGCTGTAGCCAATTATGTGTTGTTGGGCCATCCCAAACGGCTTTCATATAAGAAAGGAATATACTCGGTTGAGTAGTTATCCTAGAACCGTTCGCGACATGCACTAGAAAAACGTGAGTGGGGTAGTATTCAAGACCGACTTTCAAAAGACTTGTGATAGAACCAAATGGTCGTTGTTCCAACAAACTCTTAGAATGAAAGGTTTCTTTGAGTTATGACGCGAATGGATCCAAAATTTCGTCACTAGAGGTAGTATGACTATCAAAGTTAATAAGGACATAGATCATTACTTTCTGACAAAAAATATATTACTACACCAGGCTGACCCCTTCAACATTATTTAACATTGTTGCTAACATGTTGGCCATCCTAATCAAACGTTCATAGGAGTAGTGCCGCACCTTGTGGATGTGGGCCTCTTTATCTTGCAATATGTCGATCGTACAATTCCTTTTATAGAACATGACTTGAACAAGGCGAGGAATCTGAAACTCTGGTTTTCAACTTTCGAACAAATGTCAGATCTTAAAATTAACTTCCATAAAAAATAATTATTCTGGTTTAGAGAAGCCAAAGAGCCGGCCGAAGTGGCATGGAATATGGGGTGTCGGCCCAAGAAATTAGGTGGACTGGGGATCCACAACTTTTTCTCCTTAATGTGGCACGACGGTGGAAGTTCAGGTTACCTAGGAGGCGACAGACATGTTTGCAGTTTCGGCACCATAGGGAACGGAAGAACGATTATTTTTTTGGTCGATCGGTGGACCGAGGGCGTCTCGGGGAAAAAGTCCAAAACAAACCTTGAATTTGTCGGCAAAAGCTAAATTAAACCCTGAACTCTCAATCCTTGAAATCAACACACCAAACTCTTTTATCCCGGTCTATTTTAAACCTTGAGAGGACTTAGCCGGTATTGGCTGAATTGGGCCGGCCCATTAGTGGCGCCGTTCGCGCGCGCGCACTGCTTAGGTTATTTTAAACCTTGAGAGGACTTAGCCGGTATTTTACACATGTCTATTTTTTCTTCGTACCCAATGTACATTTTTAACGCATACATAAAATATTTTTTGATAAACTTTTGATATTTTCAAATACATTATGTACATGACTTCCTGAAATCTAAAATTTATAATCCGACGGGGTTTTTTCTGCGAGACCTAAAGCCTCTGGCGACTAGGGTTTCGAGCGGAACTTGACGGCGCACGACGGATCTGCACGGCGGGGCGCCCCTGGATTCCATGGGAAGATGGCGGCATCAGCCAGCGGCGATCATCGGGCAGCGGGCCCGGTCTCCCCACAGACGGCCAGGGCCATGCTCGAAGAGAAGCTCGGGAAACTAGGGATCACCGATGAGGAGGCGACACCACTGGTCATCGATGATAGAGAAGATGGCAAACCGGAGAAGTGGCTGTTGGCAGGTAGGGTTTTGCATCGGAATCTCCTCCACATCCAAACCATAACCAACGCACTTCGGCCGGCATGGGGAAACCCTAGGGGACTGCAATTTCGATCGATGGGAGAGAACACTTTCGTGGCAGAATTTGAATCCCAGCGCGATCGTGAACGAATCAGGGAAGGATCTCCTTGGCATATCAGCAAAAACGCTGTTATCTTGGCTGACTTCGAGGATTGCATGAGACCTGATGAGGTTCAGTTTGATCGGCTCAGTTTATGGGCTAGGGTTCCGAATCTTCCGTACAATTTGCGGAACGAGGTTTGGGGAAAGTTGATAGCGCAGCAAATTGATAAGGCGGCCACCCATATACAGTTTGATCATGTTGGTGGATATTTGCATGCGAGAGTCTCTATAGAGGTCAAAAAACCATTAAGGCGATGGATCTTGATCGAATCGGCAAAGAGGGGCAAAACTGATCTCTATGACATACAATATGAGCAAGTGCCACACTTTTGCTTCTCTTGCGGACATCTAGGTCATTCCGACCCTTACTGCCCCAATCCTGGTCCGAGGGACAAGAAAGGGGAGCTACAGTTTGGACCCTGGTTAAGAGCACCAGAGGATAAGAGAAAGGCTACTTCTGGCGATGGTATACCGAGAGAACAGCATACACACACAACTAGTCAGAGGGAGTCTCGGAATTCTACTAATGCGGGTACGGAACAAGCAGAGGTGGATTCTCCAGTGAAGAATAGATCGCACAATAAGAGGAAGGAGGCGCCAAAACAAGTGTACCGTCCAGTTGCTAATCGTCAGCTTCTCCTTACTGATGGCAACAACTCTGCACACCCTGAACATATAGCTGGTCAAGTAAGGGAGGAAGACATGCAAACTTCTCATGAAGAAGACGATGAAGGGGCTGTGAGGGAATCAAAGAAAAAGAGACCCACACCTGAAAATTCGGTAGAGGCTGCGCAGCAGCCCTGCCGATCACAATGAATTGTTTAAGTTGGAACTGCCGGGGGCTTGGGAACCCCGAGGCAGTTCGAGAGCTTCGCAGTATTGTGAAGCAAGAAGTTCCTGCCCTGCTGTTCGTTATGGAGACCAAAATCAGGGCAAAAAGAGTTGAAGATCTGCGTTATCAGTTAGGTTTCGCGGGATGTTTTGCAGTGGACAGTGAAGGACTAAGCGGTGGCATAGGCCTCTTCTGGTCCAAGGATTATGAGGTTCAGTTGAAGAACTACAGTTTCGGCCATATCGATGCAATGGTGCGGATGAAGGATCAAAGCTCGAACGAGTGGCGATTCACGGGCTTCTATGGAGCACCCAGAGCTGAGAATAGACACCATAGCTGGCGCTTCATGAGAACTTTGTATGCACAGCCGCATGATGCATGGCTATGCATGGGCGATTTCAACGAGACTCTGTATGGTGATGAGCACTTCAGTCGTTCGGCTCGGCCGGAATGGCAAATGCGAGCTTTCAGAGAGGTTGTTGATGAGGTTGGTTTCCAAGATTTAGGGTGGACTGGACTGCCCTATACTTGGGATAATAGGCAGGATGGAGATGCAAACGTAAAGGCCAGACTTGATCGTGCTTTTGCAAACGAGGCTTTCCGTCGGCATTATGAGTTCATCCGAGTACGGCATATTAGTGCAGTGGAGTCGGATCACTGTTTTGTAGTCGCGGAGATCAGAGATAAACCACTTGATCAGAGGGGGCGACGACCGAAGCAGTTTCGATACGAGAACGTTTGGCAAACTCATATGGACTATGAGAATTTGGTCAACGGAAACATGGCTGCAGCAGAATCGCGCCCCTGGGTTGCAGGGGATAGTTGAATCGCTGGGCGTGCTCCAGCGTAAACTTGAGCCATGGGGAATGCGTGAATTTGGATGTCTCACAAGGTCAGTTCGGCAGCTGCAGAAAAAGCTTGATAAGCTGCGGAGATAGTCCATTGGTCGTGGACCATCAGACGAGGAGAAAAGGACTGCGGCCAAGCTTCGGGAGGCCCTCAAGTTAGAAGAAATTTGGCTTCGGCAGCGGTCACGTGTCAGTTGGCTCCAAGAAGGAGATCGCAACACCGGATACTTTCAGGCTCAAGCTAAACAGCGCCAGCGTATGAATAAAATCAGTGGTTTAAGAAGAGTTGATGGTTCGGTGTGTGCTGATGCGGATGAGGACAAAGCGGAAATACAATCATTCTATCAAAACCTATATACATCACAAGGAGCGTTTGATGTGGATGAGATGTTGAATCATGTCCCTGTAAAGGTGACGCCGGAGATGAACATGCTTCTCGACAGACCGTATGAACCACGAGATGTTCAGGAGGCCCTATTCTAGATGGCTCCTTCTAAAGCCCCTGGGGTGGACGGATACACTGCGGGTTTTTTCCAGCGTCATTGGCAACTTCTGAAAGATGATGTCACAGCCGCGGTGCTGGGATTTCTTAATGGAGGGGATCTACCGGTGGGACTAAACGACACCTCGATAACTCTCATACCCAAGGTGAGACACCCTCAGATGATCCATCAATACCGCCCCATTGCATTGTGCCCAGTCTTATACAAAATAGCTGCAAAAGCAATTGCGAATCGTATGCGGGGCTGTATGGATGAAATTATAAGCGAGGAACAGAGCGCTTTTGTTCCGGGACGCTTATTAACTGACAATGTTTTGGTTGCTTTCGAAAGTGTTCATACTTTGCGAAGAAGGAAAAAGGGGAAGAATACGGCATGCGCGGTCAAGCTTGACATGATGAAAGCTTACGACCGTGTGGAGTAGCCCTATCTGGAGGCTATTCTTCTCAGACTTGGTTTCAGTAAAACATTAGTTCGTTTGGTTATGAAATGTGTTACTTCAGTGCGCTTCTCGGTTCGAGTGAACGGGGAGCTGCTACCCTACTTCACCCCATCGAGAGGACTTCGGCAAGGTTGCCCAACTTCACCATTTTTATTCCTCTTGTGTGCAGAAGGCCTTTCATCACTTCTGGAATTTTATGGTGCCAACATCGACAGGGGTGTAAGAGTGAGCATTCGGTCGCCCTGGGTTAGTCATCTACTTTTTGCAGATGACTGCTTGATTTTCCTCAACACAAATACAGCCAGTGCAGAGCGACTCAACCAGATTTTGCGGATTTATGGGGAAGCTTCGGGCCAGTGTGTTAATCGGGATAAAAGTGCAATATATTTCAGCCCAAATACCCCACATTCATCCAGGCAAGCTTTGAAAGGGATTCTTGGAGTGTACGCTGAGACCTTCAGTGAGAGATACCTCGGACTCCCAACAGCCGTTGGAAAGATTACAAGCGGCACATTTGAGCATATTGTGGATCGATCAAAAGGCAAAATGCAAGGATGGTCTGAACGGCTCTTTGCATGTGCAGGACGAGAAACTCTGTTGAAGTCCATAGTGCAGGCGATTCCCACTTTCAGTATGAGCTGTTTCTTATTGACAAAGAAAGTTTGCAAGAGCTTGACTTCCTGTATGGCCAAATACTGGTGGAGTAGTTCCATAGATCGACGATCTCTTCATTGGATATCATGGAAAGGACTCACAGTTCCAAAAAGCAAAGGTGGTATGGGCTTCCGGGACTACCATCTCTTTAACTTAGCACTATTGGAAAAACACGGGTGGAGGTTCATGACAAATCCAAATTCCCTTTGTGCTAGAGTTATGCGGGGGAGATATTTCCCAGACACTGATTTCATGCAAGCCAACGTTCCTCATTCTGCCTCGGCAATTTGGCGCGCAATAGTGGCTGGGCGTGAGGCCCTCAGTACGGGCTTAGTACAGCGGGTGGGCGATGGCTCCACTATCAACGTTTGGACAGATAAATGGATACTCACCACGGCTCCCAGAACCCCGTTGCTAAAACCTCCTAATACTAATGTGGAGCGGGTCAGTGATCTTATTGACACAGCCAACTGGACATGGAATAGGGAGTTGGTTTTGGAAACCTTTATCACACCAGACGCCGAAGCAATTCTCAATATACCATTGCGGCGGGGTGGTGGTGCAGATTTCCTGGCATGGGCGCATGAGAAATCAGGAAACTACAGTGTGAAAACAGCGTACCGAGCTCTTATGAACCGCAACGAGCAATTAGCTCTAGGTGAAGGGCAGGCTACAGGAACTTCAGTGGATCAATCACACTTGTGGAAATCACTATGGTCTCTCAAAGTTGTCCCAAAAGTGCGTGTTTTCTGGTGGCGAGTCTTACGGGGCATCCTACCTGATGAGAAAACGTTGTGCTACAGGCATATCAGAGATGTAAGCTTATGTAAAGTATGTCAAGCCAAAGAGGAAGATCTGGAGCATGCATTGCTACACTGCTCACATGCGCGACAATTCTGGGAAGAAGCTAGGTTGGTGCTGGATATCAAACTGCCAAGGCTTCATCCCTCCTCTTGGGCGAGCGATATTTTATGCGGCTCTATGTTCAGTGGAAAGGAGCGCGCAACAATAATCACCATTATGTGGTCGATTTGGAGTTCTCGTAACAGGTACACACATGATGGAGAGAAGTATGACCCGGTGACGTCTATTAGACTCACCAGAGAAGCGTTGGCCCTGCTTGATGTTCCTCAACAGCAGGCAGCTCTCTTGCCAGGTCATGGCTGGAGACCACCGGAATTGGGCCAGGTAAAAATCAACACAGATGCCGCCGTCCGTCACTTGGCTGGAATGAGCGGAGCGGGAGGAGTTGTTCGTTCTAAGGATGCGCTTCTAGGCGTATGGTGTAAACCTTTGCAAGGGGTCACCGATCCGATGATTGCTGAGGCATTAGCTTTGCGGGATGGAGTTATCTATGCAAATCTACGGGGCTATGCACAAGTGATGATGGAAACCGACTGTCTAGAGATCGTTAATCTCTGGAACACTCGCCTCAACAGTCGCTCTGTTGTGGCACCGGTATTTTACGAAATTGAGGAGCTTGCTGCTAGTTTTGATTCTTTTGTAATAAACCATGTAAGCAGATCAGCTAACGGTCCAGCGCACTTGTGTGCGCAACGGGCATGTAACATGTCTGTAACCGAGAGTTGGATCTCTGAAACTCCAAGTTTTCTGGTCAGTAGCCTCATGGCTGACTGCCCAGCAAACACTTTTGTTTGAATAAAGCTCGAAGTTCTCTGCAAAAAAAAAATAAAAAAAATACATTATGTACATTTTTAAATTAAATGTTTTCATTTTTTGAATAGATGGTTATATTTTTCCGAATACATGTTTACATTTTCTTAATGACAATAAAATTTTATAAAACTAAACTAACACTCTTTTGCATGGTTCAACATTTTTAAATTTGTAGCCACTTTTTTCATACACATGCCAAGTATATTCTGTTAAGTCTAAGACACAATTTTTTACAATACGCAAACATTCTTTCTAAATTGTACACACATTTTTGTTTGAAAATGTCACAAACTCATTCTTTTGAAACTCATGAACATTATTGAAATGCTACTTTTTTTTGAATGTATGAAACATTTTTTTGAATCACACAAATATTATTATACATTGTATAAACATTTGTTTGAGTTGTTCCATACATATTTTTTAACTCACGATAATTTTTAGATGTCACGAAATATTTTCTTATAATTTGTTCAGATTTCGAAATTTGTTCCTATTTTTAAATTTTCAAAAAAGCATTCACACTCTAAAATTATGTTCAGGTTTCAGAAAATGTTTATGTTTCAAGAAGTGTTCGCACTTAAAATTTTTGTTCAGCTTTCAGGAAAGAAAAGCTTGCTTCATGTCTGGTTGGCCGGCCCAGACAAGTCCTTAGCCAACGATCCGGAACATTTTCTAAAAATATTATTTACAAAATTTTAAAACATCATTTATAAAATGTGACACAATTTTTGGCAATCCGAAACATTTTCATAGCATGTGAAAAACTGTTGAAATTCTGAACATTTTTTAGAATTGTTTTTGAAATTACAAACATTTTAATAATGCGAATAGAATTTCAAAATTCCAGAAAATACTAAAAACACAAAAGGATTTGAATTTGTGCGATAAATAGAAAATAGGAATATTTTTTAACTTCTGAAAAATATAAAAATGCGGAAATATATTTTAAAGTTCACGATTTCTTGTTGTGTTATAGTGGGCCGGCCCAAATTCTGAGTAGCATGTTATCCCAGCCGGGATTTTTCTATTCCTAGTGTGCCAAACAGGTTCAAAATAGACCGGGATTACAAGTTCAGAGTGTCAATTTCCGGGATTCAAAGTTCAGGGTTTAATTTAACTTTCGTCTACAACTTTAAGGTTTGTTTTGGACTTTTTCCGCGTCTCGGCTGGTGAAATCGTGCCAAACATTTTGGCAGTCATTCCGACTGCAGTGCATGCTGTTCGCTCGGTTTTTGATGGCCTGCATCGGAGCTAGTGGATCGGGCACATAAAAGGGCAATTCTCCTTAGCCATGATCGCCCAAGTTTCCGGGCTGTGGTGCATGATTCAACGACAGATCATCACAACGTCCGACGTGCCGGATGACTTCCAATGGATTTGGACTGAATCCAGGTGCTACACTGCAAGAACGACGTATCAAACTTTCTTCTTCGGTCTAATAGGCATGCCAGGCGCTAGCGAGATCTGGAGGGCGCTTGTGCCGCCACTGCTTAAGTTTTTTTTCCTGGTTAGTCGTGAAGAAGGGATGCTGGATCTCTAATCGCTTTGCTGCTTGGGGCCTGCCGCACCAGCCGTGCTGCCCGATGTGCCTTCAAGAGCCGGAAACACTGGATCATCTCGTTGTGCAATGTTCGCTTGCACGCACGATCTGGTACGAGGTGCTGCAGACAAGATGGTGGGAGCGACACACTCCTTCCCAACAGGAGGATCTGGTTGATTGGTGGACATGGTCATGCGTAGCGGAGCCAGTGGCGGATAGGAAAGGCATGAACTCCTCCTTCATCCTTGTCATGCACTCGATCCGGAAGGAGAGAAACCGGAAGTTTACGACAATGTGTCAATGACGACAAGCATGATCACGGCAGGCATTGCCAGCGAGTGGAGGTTATGGCAACTTGTCTGGCAGCGTGGGAGGTGCACCCTTTGGATCTGTGGATATGCGTGAGTAGTAGGGCTACAAACGGCTGTAACCGTGGAACCACAGTGAAGCTATTTTTTTTTTTAAAAACCACTTTATTCATTTGTGACAAGTAGTACACCGTTTGTGAGGATCATTACAATTTCATTTAAAGGCTCCTCAAACCAATTAAAGGTCAAAGAAAATCTAGTTAATCTAGCAAGCTTGTGACCTACTTTATTTGCTTCCCTATTACAGTGCTCAAATCTAGCAGTAACGAAATCACATGCATAATGAAAACAATCCTCGAATATTGCTGCCGCCACACCCGCCGACTGCCCTCCATCATTCATCGAATCAATCACCTCTATATTGTCTGAGTTTATGATAAGGCGGTTGCATCCGGCCCTTTACGTTAGTGTTAGGCCAAATTTGAGTGCTAAAGCCTCCGCCATTAACACATCCGTAAAAAAGTCAATTTTCTCATTCTCTCCAGCAATAAACCTGCATCTCTCATCTCTAAGGACCGCTCCATCGTACCCCTAAGAAGATCATGATCAAAAGAAGCATCCACGTTAAGTTTAACAAACCCTCTTGGAGGACAGGACCAACTCTCCGTTTTCACATACGCTTTGGGAGACAACACATTAACAAAATTTATGGTAAGGGCAAGAATCCCCATTAAAATCTGATATACATTTTGAGTTTTCCCATTGTGTATCAGCTTCCGTCTTTCCCATCATAGGTACCAAGCTGAATAGCAATCATCTCACGCACATTGTGGTTACCCAAAATCCACAAATCTTGGCCTGGTAGTAGTAAGTACTCCAGCACCGTCTCTTCTGCATGGTCAATCTCGCAAGCTTTCTCAATAATATCATCCAGACCTAACCTTTTCCAGACCTCCTTTGCTTTACTACACTGGAAAAGCAGATGTTTTGTATTTTCTTAGCCCTCGGAACAAGTTGGGCATATGGGTGAAACATTCATATGTCTGTTAGCTAGCGTAACCCTGCGCGGGATGGTACCATGTAGCGTACGCCATAAGAAATTGTTTACTTTTGCCGGACAGTCTAGTTTCCATATCTTACTCCAAGTAGGGTTAACTGTGATTCGCCCTAAAGTGTTTTAGTTTGCTACCAAACTGATGATCACACTCCATAGAGTAGGCTGACATAACTGAGAATATACCATTTTTCGTATAATTCCAGGCAATGAAATCTTGCATATCATATTCCGGTAGGGGGATTGAAAGAATCCTTTGTACATCAATCGGCCACATAGTTTGCCTAATCAATTCTTCATCCCAAGTGTTAGAAACCGGGTCAATGAGATCACCTACCTTACCTAGTAGGTTGCCTCCCTTAGGCGTTATAATTTTCCTACTGGCAAAATTTGGGATCCAGGCATCTTCTCAAATATTAATATTATGTCCATTTCCCACTCACCAAATGTAGCCACGATTCAGAGTATTTGTGTCTGCCATGATGCTTTGCCATGTAAAGGAGGAGCCTTTTCCTGAGCTTTGCATTTAACAGATCACCATCGGGGTAGTATTTTGCCCTTAGGATAGAAGCGCATAATGAATAAGGATTATCCAGGAGACGCTATGCCTGTTTGGCTAGCAACGCCAAGTTGAAACAGTGAATATCGTGAAATCCCATCCCTCCTTGATTTTTTGGTACACACAGTTTTCACCGGGACATCCAATGCATCATAGTTTTCACCGGGACATCCAATGCATCCTCTTCTAATTCTCCTCATCTCCCCACCAGAAATGCGCTATCGCGTCGATTATTCCTTTACAATTCTTTTTAGAAATTTTAAAGACCGACATTGCATATGTGGGTATGGCTTAGATCACGGAACCGCGGTGAAGCTGGTTAGCCATTGGCCGGCATTGTAATATGTCATAACTCTTCTTTCTTAATGATATGATGCGCGTTCCAGGAAAGAGATACAACAGTCGTTGAATTAGAATCTAAAGGCTCTCATTAAATCGACTGAAACATGAATCGTTCTCCGTGGAAACATTGCGTACTTGGGACGCAAGAAACATAAGGCATGGGCCACGCGCACGTTTTGAGAATGTTCAGGCGTGTTCGGACGTTGCAGCGTCGTGATCGGAGACCGGTCGCAATCGCAACGGCCGGCCGCCGCTACACTGCATCAACCAGTACTACTACCAGTTTCTACAAAATTCCATGTCCCGCAAAAGAAAAGAGAGAATCCACGAGACAGGAACCGGACTGTTCCTACTCCCACTCCGGGCGCGGCCAGACCACCCACCACGTTGCTTGCCCGGTGAGGAACCAAACCGCAAGCAAACCTCGATCCAGCCAGCCAAAGGCGCACGCCACGTACGTACGTCGCGCTCGCGCACCGACCCGAGCCACCATACCCAACGCCGCGCGCCTACGCGTCCGGCCTCCCGCACTCAGGGACGGCATGGCGCCGCTCCGTCGAGTCACCAATCGCCAAGGATCAGAGCCCATGTGATGTGACCATCAGTTCAGCAGCGGGCGCACACACACACGCACGCAGCACCAGACCGATCGAGGTTGGTGGCGCTTTGCCATCGAGATCGCGCGGGCGCCGCCGGTGGCTGGCACGCCTTAGCTTCCCGCCGAATGCACCTCCTGCAAAAGCCACCCGCCGCGCGCTAGCCGCTAGCTAGCCCTGCTCCGGTGCTCCCTTTCTTTGCCTTAAAGCCCCCGGCACCGCACGCGCACCACAATATCCGCACCTTCCGGTGAGAGTACGTGCGCTGTTCTTGCAGGCATTTGCACGCGTGGTGACCATGGAGCTGCCCAACGCCGCGCTCGTGCTGGTCGTCGCCGCCGCGGCCATGCTCTCCGTCGCAGGTTCCCATCTAGCTCCCTACGCTGTCGTGTTTGTTCAGTGGTGGTGGCTGAGCTGAGCAGCGTGTTGATCTCGCTCGTGCATTGCAGTGGCCTACGACCCGCTGGATCCCAACGGGAACATCACCATCAAATGGGACGTTCTCTCGTGGACGCCAGACGGATACGTCGTGAGTACCCTCTCCATCTTGAACTCTTGATCGATCGTGTCAGGAACAATGTGGACGAACTAACCGATCGGTTGCATGCACGCATGGCAGGCGACGGTGACGATCAACAACTTCCAGACGTACCGGCAGATCATGGCGCCGGGGTGGACGGTGGGGTGGACGTGGGCGAAGCGGGAGGTGATCTGGTCCATGGTGGGCGCGCAGGCCACGGAGCAGGGCGACTGCTCCAAGTTCAAGGCCAACCTCCCGCACTCGTGCAAGCGCACCCCCGCCGTCGTCGACCTGCTCCCGGGCGTGCCCTACAACCAGCAGATCGCCAACTGCTGCCGCGGCGGCGTCGTCTCCGCCTACGGCCAGGACCCGTCCGGCGCCGTGTCCTCCTTCCAGGTCAGCGTCGGCCAGGCCGGCACCACCAACCGCACCGTCAAGGTCCCCAAGAACTTCACCCTCCTCGGCCCCGGCCCCGGCTACACCTGCGGCCCCGCCAAGGTCGTCCCCTCCACCGTCTTCCTCACCGCCGACCACCGCCGCAAGACCCAGGCCCTCAGTACGTCCTCGCCTTCTCTCCTTTTCTGTCCATGCATGCATGCATGAAATAGTTTTGTAATTAACGAGCTACCATGGATGAATATAATGGCGCATGCAGTGACATGGAACGTGACGTGCACCTACTCGCAGCACCTGGCGTCCAAGTACCCGACCTGCTGCGTCTCCTTCTCCTCCTTCTACAACGACACCATCGTGCCCTGCGCCAGGTGCGCGTGCGGCTGCGAGCACAAGACCTGCGCCCGCAGCGAGCGGGACTCGAAGCGGCTCATGTCGGCGTCGGGGAAGAGCGCGCGCCCGGTGAGCGCGCTGCGCGGGCACGTGAACCGGCAGAGCGCGGCGCCGCTGCTGCAGTGCACCACCCACATGTGCCCCGTGCGCGTCCACTGGCACGTCAAGCTCAACTACCACGACTACTGGCGCGCCAAGGTGACCGTCACCAACTTCAACTACCGCACCAACTACACCGGCTGGACGCTCGTCGCCCAGCACCCCAACCTCGACAACATCACCGAGGTCTTCAGCTTCGACTACAAGCCCGTCGTCTCCTACGGCTCCATCAGTAAGAAAAGCAACGCTATCTCGGTTCAATCATCATCGATCAGTTGCCTTTCTTCTCATCAGACTTTGATCTCAATCTGTTGCGGTGCAGATGACACGGCGCTGTTCTACGGGATGAAGTTCTTCAACGACCAGCTCGTGGAGGCGGGGCCGTACGGGAACGTGCAGTCGGAGGTGCTGATGCGCAAGGACGCCAGCACATTCACGTTCAGGCAGGGGTGGGCGTTTCCGCGGAAGATCTACTTCAACGGCGACGAGTGCCGGATGCCGCCGCCGGACTCCTACCCTTACCTGCCCAACTCCGCGCCGGCGTCGCTCGTGAGCTCCGCCTCCGTCGTCGTCGCCGTCACCTTCTTGGTTCTCCTCATGGCATGAGCGTCAGAGGCGGTCATGATGCTTTGCCTGTAGACTAGAACATCAAAGCGCGCGTTGCCGCCCCGCCCATGTCTAAAGAATAATGATAAAATTTTATAATATCAAAAAGTAATGATATGAATGTGAAAAATACTTTAGATGCTTGATATAATTTGAACAATTTGAATTATGTTACGTTGATACGATAGTGGGGTATATTTAATTGTCAAGGAGATGGATGCTTGAAAACGAAGAGAGAGCAACGGCTCACGTCCAGCATAGCAGGCGCTGCTGGCTGAGTGGCGGCAGGGCCCACCGGCTAGCACTGCATGCCGCCTAGCTGTGTGGCGGTAGGGCCCACCTACCAATCCCGATCCGTCATTTTGTTCTGTAAGTAGTCTATATTGAAATCTCTGAAAAGACATATATTTAAAAACGGAGTCAGTATTTGTTTAAAAGCGAACTTCTTTTATCTTTATCATCAACTTTGAATATTTCTAAGTTATAGAAATCCAATGCAGATCAACAAAAGCTCGTTGATGCATTGAACTATAGGTAAATTACAAGAAAGAAGGATTTTGCAATAGGCGGATATTTAAATTCATCACCCAGATCGGCTTTCGGAGTAGGCGAGTAGCCACCATGGGAAGAGTACCATCGTGGGTTTCCTCTCCTATTGCACCCAGCGTTTTCTTTTTCTTTTTTGAGGATCATTGCACCCAGCGTTTTGATATATATGTTTTTGAGCGTAACCCATTGTTTTGATGAACTCATGGACCAAGATGTGGGCTACACACAAAAAAAGCACGTGGGCTGGTAAATCTAACGCTACTGAACGATGCTCCTCCACACTTGCCTACCGGCCCATTTAACAAGGAGACGCACAGGTCAACGTCGGGAGCAGCAGCCCTGTAACGTTGGCCCGGGGTGACTGGGGCGGTTCGCAATAAAAACGGGCCAGGAGCGACTGATGGATGACAGAGATGATCCAGACCATGCATGTCGGAATCAAACGGATGGGAACGCCTAGTCGCTATGGAGAGGCGTAGCTTGCTGCGTCTTACTGTTTCTCAATAGGAGAACGTTTTGGGCAGCAAGATTGAGATCGGTGGTGTTTTGATCTAGATATAATTAAACGCAAGTTTTCCCCCATTTCAAGTAGAGCACGCAGAGGACAGGATCAAACTTTCGGTAGAGGAATATGTCTGTGCAACACGATCAGGTTGGAATTTGCATCTCCCGTTTCTGACCCATAGCACTTTCTTCTGTTCATTGGTGTTTTTTTTTTCGTTCTTTCAAAAAAAGGTTGAAATCATCTACACTAACAATCCACCCTTCTCCACCAAAAGGAGATTTTAGTAAATAACCAAATATAACACTGGG
>NC_041383.1:198197188-198197762 GCF_002162155.2 Triticum dicoccoides
CTGGTCTCTAACTAGAAAAGTAAATGCTTGAGCTTGAGAAGCTTCTGGCCCGGTGGGTCCATAAAACTCACTCGGATAAGCTGTATTATTGAACCATACAAAACAACAAGCGATAAAACCAAAGACAGATAAAGCAGCTAAACTATAAGACAAGTAAGCTTCTCCAGACCATACAAATGCACGGCGAGCCCATGCGAAGGGTTTGGTTAAAATATGCCAAATTCCGCCAAATACACAAATAAAACCCAACCATACATGCCCACCAATTATATCTTCTAAATCATCTACACTAACAATCCACCCTTCTCCACCAAAAGGAGATTTTAGTAAATAACCAAATATAACACTGGGACTAAGGGTCAAATTGGTAATTTTTCTTACATCCCCCCCCCCCAGGGGCCCAGGTATCATATACACCGCCAAAATAAAGAGCCTTGAGTACTAGAAGAAAAGCACCTAGACCTAACAAAATTAAGTGAATACCCAAAATTGTAGTCATTTTATTTCTATCTTTCCAGACATAACCAAAGAATGGAAAAGATTCCTCAAGAGTCTCGGGTCCCAGAAGCGCGTG
>NC_041383.1:198197826-198215214 GCF_002162155.2 Triticum dicoccoides
CAAGGGGCCCAGGTATCATATACACCGCCAAAATAAAGAGCCTTGAGTGCTAGAAGAAAAGCACCTAGACCTAACAAAATTAAATGAATACTCAAAATTGTAGTCATTTTATTTCTATCTTTCCAGACATAACCAAAGAATGGAAAAGATTCCTCAAGAGTCTCGGGTCCCAGAAGCGCGTGATAAATGCCACCGAAGCCTAAGACTGCGGAGGAAATTAGGTGAAGTACGCCAGATACAAAGTACGGAAAAATATCTAGAACTTCCCCCCTGGCCCTAACCCTGGCCTTTGCATCATTGCGACTGCGATGCACACATCCATCTTTACTGAAGCTGACGTAAATTAGAGATTTCAAATGAGTCCGTCTAGGGCATATCTAGATGTGTCCTAGTTATTGCACATCTAAGTGGCTCAATTTAAACATAAAAAGAAAAAGAAAAGGAAAAAGAAAATTTTCGCACAAATCTTCATGTAAATCAATGACATAGGATTTAGATGTGCAATACTTAGGGTACATCTGACGTGCTTTAGCAAAACCGATTTCAAATAACCTCAATTTGCATGGGCATACGCCTTTTTTCTTCTTTCCGATAGCATGCATGAAGCATGAGCTCTACGTGTATATATTAAGATAGAAAGCAATGCTTATATGAAAAGAAAAGTATGTTTTTGGTCCCTCAAATTCCCCAAAAATATAGACTTGGTCCCTCAAGATTTTAAGCACGTTGACCGGGTTTGAACGATGAACAGTAAAGTCAAAAGCATGTTGGTTGTCACAAAATTTCAGATTTTTTTGAATTTGTTTTATTTTTTCAAATTTACTGTTCATCGGTCAACCCTGGTCAATTCCAGTCAAACACCGGTCAACGTGCTCAAAATCTGGTTTTGGACCAAACTTATCCTGTTTTGAGACTTGAAGGACCAAATATATACCAAAAAAATTCTGAGGGACCAAGTCTATACTTTTGTGGAACTTGAGGGACCAAAAACCATACTTTTCTTTTAGTTGAATGTGCTTTTCATATCCACAATGGAAATAGATGTTCTATACTTATCTGTTTAGTGCACATAAAATATTTTAAAAGTCAAATTTCCCAAACTTTGAGTACAATTATAGAGGAAAAATATCAATATCTGTAATAATAAATAAATATCATTAGATACATCATTAAACATATATTTATAGTAGGACTAGTATTTATTTGGTATTATTTCTGTTGATATGTTTCTCACTAAACTTGGCCAAACTAAACAATGTTTGACTTCCAAAAAATATGCACACTACACTTAGGAATAGAGGGAGTACGGTCAATATCTATCATTATTGTGTTTTTTTCTTTATTAACAAATTAAAATGTTTTGTGTTGAGTTAAGTATCTGTCTTGCCTTAGTTAGAATGCACATCAAGTATCCCCGCAAAAAAGAAAAAAGAAAGCACATCCAGTAATAATGTACAACCATCAGCCAGAGCTTCAAGATAGTTGTCATCTAAACCTTTGTTCGGCAGCCAATGCTAGTTGTCATTCTAAACCTTTGTTCAATAATCATGTGAAAACCTCTGTGCAATTCCATCTAATGTATTCATTCCTCCTTGGACCGACCTTCACTACACATGAACCAGCAAGAATGCCAATGCTGTCCAAACGGTTATGAATGGAATGGTAAGTGATGCCGACAGTCGATGAGAATCGTTCGGCAGCCATGGGTACGCATCTGGAGGCGGCATCACGCAGTTCTCGCCGTTGAAGTACACTCGCCTCGGAAACGCCCATCCTTTCTGGAAGGTGAAGGTCTCCGGGTCCTTCCGGAACAAAAGCTCAGACTGAACATTTCCATTATGCTGGGCAGTCATGAGCAGGTCATTGTAGTACTTGATGCCCCACATCATCCCGGTGTCGTCTGCGACAACAAAGTAATAACTTGTCAGTAGCTGGAACACAAACAAATATACGTTGCACAATGTATAAGTTTTCAGGGGAAGATGATTGAAGCAAAGCCCTCACTTATTGTTCCATAAGGGTTCAGATCTTTGTATCTGAAGCTGAAGATAGTGGTGAGGTTGTTGAAGTTGGGGTGCTGCGCGACGAGGTTCCACTGCGAGTAGTTCATCAGGTAGTTGAAGCTTTGCACCGTGATCTTCACCCTCCAGTAGTCCTTGTAGTTAGCCTTGACGTGCCACTGCACTCTTATTGGGCACATATGAGAAGAGCATTTCACGAGAGGTGCCGGGGTGTTGGTGCTATCCCCGGGCACGACAGAAGACAGATAAGGTGAGTTGGGCCTGCCAAAGAGGACACCCAACCGTCACATATACTGTATAACCGAACAAAAATTGTGACTCCTGCTGTTGTTTCAAATGAAACTTAACTTACCTGATACAGCTCACTGGGTTTGTGCTGTTATCTTGGCAGCCACATGAGCACTTATTGCACTCGACGATGCTGCTGTTGTAAAACGACGAGAGCACAACGCAGCACGTCGGGGATCTTCCCGCGACGAACTGCGAGTATGTGCACGTCACATTCCATGTCTCTGCACAAAAGAAACACAAGCTATCACCAAAATGCTAAGTAGTAAATGTTCTTGCCACGGCAGGAAGTAGGAAGATCATGAACACGAAGTCGAAAAGTTCAAAAGCTTCGCCGGGGGTTTATCCTCCTTTTCGAAGAAAAAAAGCTTCTTCTGAAATATACTACTACCATGCATCAAATGGTGGTAGATGATGAAAATGAGGATCTTACTGATGGCCTGGGTCGTCCTCCTCCCATCCCCATCCTTGTCAATGAACTTGGTAGGCTCTACCTCCTTTGCAGGCCCGCAGGTGTACCCTGGCCCAGGGGCCTTGAGGGTGAAATTTGTGGGCACCTGGACGGAGCTGTTCGTAGTCCCTGCCCGACCAACGTTGACGTCGAATGTGGCAATGGCGTTGGCGGGGTCCTGTCCCCATGAGCTGAGGACTCCTCCTTTGCAGCAGTTTGGGGTCTGCTTGTCGTAGGATGCCCCCGGAAGGAAGTCCACCACCTCCGGGTCCGTCCGGCAGCAGTGCGGCGG
Source organism: Triticum dicoccoides (assembly GCF_002162155.2). Classification (NCBI taxonomy): domain Eukaryota; kingdom Viridiplantae; phylum Streptophyta; class Magnoliopsida; order Poales; family Poaceae; genus Triticum; species Triticum dicoccoides. Next base: position 198,200,879 of record NC_041383.1, read on the forward strand.
CGGCTCCTCTCTGAACCTGGAGCAATCGCCCTGCTCCGTGGTTTGGGCGCCGGCCATTTTCCAGATTATCTCCTTCCCCGCCCACACCCAGCCGAGCTTCCATCCCGGCGCTTGGATGTGGCGATACTGCTGGTAGTTGTACAGTGAAACGGTGGCCTGCAGGAGAAAGGAGTTTACAGCTTATTTGTCATCAGTTTGGAAAAGATTGGTGGACAGGATAAAAGATTTTGTATGGACTGTGGAGGTTGTCAGCTTATAAGTTGTGCAAATACATCCGAAGAAACCCTAATTAAATGCTGCGACAAATCGGTAAATGATCGTGTCATATGACTTTTGATTGTTATAAGATCAGCCAGATAGACCAATTTTCCTGTTGGAAAAAGAAAACACTATCAGGGAAGCCAGATATTCTGTGCCATTTTCTTTTCAGCATCTCTTTGACCTGCAGCTCCATACAGTATTGCAGTATCAGTGCACCATCTATTCTATTTTCCTATGGAAGATTCTTTTTCATGGAATTTGCTCATGTACGTAGGAATGGAGAAAGCTGATGTGGACTTGTGTAGCGATAGGGGCATTCACCGAATTGGTCTTAGCATCGAACAGACTGAACTGGCTTACTTACCATGTAGCCATCTTCCCTCCACTTCTTCACATCCCACTTGATCGTAATGTTCCCAACCGGATCAAGCGAATCATACGCATCTGCAAAATGCCAAGGAAAATTGCTTGGAGCATGGTTCCACAGAAAATGACGGATGTCATGGTAGCAGACATTTATCAAGTTCAAATTGGACTGAATTTTTTTGAAAAAATATATATATCACATGTTAATGTTACCATAAATTGGACTGAATTTTTTTGAACAAGGGCCATAATAAATTAAACTGAATGAACACTAACTTGAGCTGTCACTTATCAAGTTATCAAATTGGTGATTAAACTATACCCATTTTACTCCCACTAACTGTCGTTTACATACCAAGTGGAGGTCACAATTTTATCATGATGCCATCGATAAGGCGGGTTTTTCGCTGAGTTGAAACAGAATAGTGTGCAGCCACTCAGCCTTTCTGTTAAGTGCATTTGGTCATAATATAGAGCAAACCTATACGGCTACATGAACTACAAAAGCGATAAAACTAAATTGAACGAAACCAATTTGAATTAAAAAAAAAACTCTAACACGAAGAGCTAATGGTGCAAGAGGCCTAGAAGTGTTGCAATTCCAAACTTTTTTGGGGACACAGTGAAATGTGGGATGGGGAACAGGAGACCCTTCCGGTTTCAGTCAGGCTCTCAGGCTACGATGAAAGAAGACTGTAATTCAGGCTCTCAGGCTACGATGAAAGAAGGCTGTAATTGACGTGAAAACAGATCATTCGATGGTTGCAAAAAATAGTAAAGATGAACGATGGCATGTGATTTCTCGCTCCCTAAACAAGGTCCTCGCGGAAATGCATCCCCGGACGAAAATCGCGTCTTGGTCATCACGATCACATTATTATGGCGGAAGGAGAAATCATCGCCGTTACCAAAATTAGCAGGGCGGACCAAATCCGGTCCCTCCCTTAGCACCAGTCACCCAAATCTCCGTGTTTGGATCCCTAGAACTAGCCCACATCTCGCCCCCAGACGATCTTGCCCGAGCAGCGCATGAATCGACGAACAGCTCGGAGAAATCAAGAGCCCTTACCCTTTTTTTTAGAGGAAATCAAGAAACCTTACCTGACGACGGCACGAGCGCGGAGAGGGCGAGGGCGAGGAGGAGCAGCGCAATGGATGTCCTCAGGGGCGGGGAAGATGGACGCGGTGCCGCCGCCGCCGCCATGGCTGATGGAGAGGTCGCTCGAGTGAGTCTCGGGAACCAGCTGCACCCCCCTGATCACTCCACTCCCTCGAGTACGATGTGCTCTGCGCGGAAGGGGCTCGCGAAAAGCGGGCCGGGGTCAGAGAGTGAGGGAGAGCGAGCGAGGTTTGTGTTGTGCCCGTGGCGTGGCGTGTGTGTATGTGTGCGAGTCAGATTTGTTGTTGCGCGAAGCCGTGTACATGCACACAGCTACCTATTCTCGTGGGAAGCTTTCCCGTTGCTTCCGTGAGCCAGCTACCGGCTTGTTTGTTTCTTGGAAATTCCACTGGGTAGTAACTAGTAGTAAGTACTGTAGCACTTTCGTGGTCAGAGTAGCTTGTTCCGGATGGATCACCATTACTGCCAGCCGTGTTTCTGGTTTCCTTCCCTCCATTTCTGTGCGTCCGACGCTCTGCCGATGGCTGTCACGTTGCTTTTCCTGGCCTTTGCTTGGTTCACTGACTGATGATGAAAGATTTCTCGTCGCTTGGTTGACCGGGCAACAAGTATCCGATGTTTGGTGAAGCCGGATGTCCCAATTAATGTGCGTGATGGATTTTTATCCTTCATCAGTCCTCATCACTAGTAGTGCTCGCTGATCCGAACCCGAGGCTCCTTTTGCTTCCAGACCGATATAAGAAAGTTCAGCTTTTCGTGTCTCGTGTGCGCAGTCTTTCCACACAAAGGACTTTCCCACTAGCTAGCGCGAACGGCCGTATCAACCGGAGCCTTGTGTTGCAAACGTTAAACGTCTCCATTTCCTTACGGGAGAAAAGGTTGCGGACGAAAAGGCGGACGTCGGCGTCGCGTGTCCATCCATGCAGGTCTCATGAACGAACGAACGTACTACTCCCTCCGTTCGGAATTACTTGTCGTTGAAATGAATGTATCTAAATGTATTTTAGTTTTAGATACATCCATTTCCGAGACAAGTAATTTCGAACGGAGGGAGTAGGTACGACAACCGAGATCCAGCTGGACAGCGAGCACCGACGCGTGCAATGCAGGCGCTCAGCCGCCGCATGCTCCTCTTCCGATCCGTTGGATCTGGATATATGGATAGGCAGATGGAATTCCGTGCAAAGCGGGAGATGAGATGCACTGCTTGTGTGACCCGGAGCACCTGCGCCGCGCAGCCCATGCGCCCGTCTGCCTTGGCTCAGCCGCGGGTCTCGTTCGTGTCGTGTGGGCACGCTCCTGTCCATTGTCCCGTCGAAAGCGTTGTAGGATGTGGCTAGCGGAGGCACAACTCTCACCCCGCCTCAGGTAGTCAGGTCAGTCAAGATTCTTGTCTTCGGTAGCAAAAGGAGCTCGGTCGCTCGGTCTGCACACACTTTGCCATCGTCTATAGCTGACCAAGCCACTCCGGCGGTCTGTTCGCCAAAACAAAAGTTAGTCGGCCATGCACTCAGGCTCTACTTCCAGTTCTATGTGGTCGTGTTACAGCAACTTCAAGTTGCCGACCCAAATGAACGGCACTTTTGTCTGTTTTTTGTCCGTTTGGGTCGGCCGTCCGCTCGGCGACCGCTCTATTTAACATTTGGGTTGGCAGTGCGCCCAACACCGGCGACCCATTTCATGTTCACACACAAATTTGAAAAAGGTCTGCAGCCGTAGGTCATGCCAACGACCATGTCGTCGCCCAAATTTCATGGCGGCGCCATGCCAGCTCCAAAAAACACCACATTTCGTGCTGGCGCACTTGCCAGCGGCCGGTACACATGCTAGCACAGAAAAAAGGGACGGGAGTTCGTACGGCCGTGGTCATGCCAGCACACTTGCCAGCATACAAAAAAGGATGACACTCACCGCCATAGATCATTCGTCGTCGAACTTGAACATGTTGGCCTGCATCTTCTCGAACCACGACCTCTTCCTCGGCGACGCAGTGTTGAAATCCACCTTCATGATCTCCACGTCTGTCATCATGCTAGCGAGAGCCACTTCTTTCGCCTTGGTCTTGGCAGGCCTCGGTCTCTAGCATCCTGGCTTGCTTCTCCGCCTCCATCTCAAGCATCCTCGCTTGCTTCTCCGCCTCCATCTCAAGCCCCCTCCTTTGGATCTCCATGATTGCATTCATTTGATCTTCCTTGTCTTGCCGACGCTTCTCCTTCCTTGAGTCCTTCTTGGTCATCATGCCCTCCACCGTAGCAATCAAGGTGTTGGACACCGCATCCCGCTTGTCCTCTTTCTTGGAATTGGTCTTCCCCCGCGTCCGTGGCATCTCACCATCCCCAACCTCCTCCACGGCTTTCTTTCCCCCACGCGCCATGAGGGCGGCATATTGCGTCTTGAACTTCTCCTCGTCTTTGATGACCCTCCAACAATGGAAGAGGTTGAAAGACTTGCCATAGTGTTGGACCTTGAATGCCTTCAAAGCTTGAAAAATGCCTACAAATGAAATGCATGCAAGCATATTGGCAAATGGATATGAAAATGAGGCTCGTGTCCGTGCCGACGTAAATGAGGCTCAAAATTGGGCGAAAATGGGTTGGCATGCGGAAAAAAATGGACGCGCGTCCGTTTGGGTCGGAGCGTCGGGCCTACTTTTCTGTCTGCGCCGATCCAAACAGACGCGCGGACAAAATGGGTCGACGCATTAGAGTTGCGCTTAGGATCCAAAGTGCCAAATCCCACTCAGTTGACTGGATTCAGAGCTTACAACTCAACTCGAGGAATATTTCCAGCACCTTGCAGTCAAAGTATTATCCAAGATAAATATTAAAAAACACTGCCAGGATGTGTTAAACTATGGTTTGGTGGAAACTGGCTCAACGCATCTGGTGCGTGGCCTATCTCTTTATATAAGGTACCAAGAGGTACAATACAGATACAAATACAGTTGTCGTACAATATACAGTCTAACACCCTCCCTCAATCTTAACTATGGCCTGAGGTACTCAGTAAGTTAAGATTGCGTCTACAGCCTATGAACAAAGGAAGAGACAACGGTTTGGTGAAGATATCACCAAGTTGATCCTTGGAGGAGATGAACTTGATCTGCAGGAACTTCTGTGCAACACGTTCTCTCACAAAATGATAATCAACTTCGATGTGTTTCGTTCGGGCATGAAATACCGGATTCGATGAGAGGTATGTAGCACTGATGTTGTCACACCAAAGAGTAGGAGGCTGACTATGAGAGATCTTCAATTCTCGAAGGAGGGACTGGACCCAAATAAGCTCACCAGTGGCATCAGCAATTGCCTTGTACTCAGCTTCAGCGCTACTCCGAGAAACTGTAGCCTGCTTCCGAGCACTCCAGGCAATCAGATTAGGTCCAGACAAGACTGCATATCCCCCCGTGGATCGCCGGTCATCTGGGTTACCAGCCCAGTTTGCATCACTGAAGACCGAAAGCATGCTAGAGGGCGCGGACCGGAGATGAAGTCCATAAGAGATTGTGGAGCGAACATAACACAGAATACGCTTGACAGCAGTCATGTGAGGCTCTCGAGGGGTATGAAGATACTGGCAAACACGATTAACTGCATATGAAAGATCAGGCCGTGTGATGGTAAGGTACTGAAGAGCTCCAACAAGGCTTCTGTACTTTGTAGCATCATCAGCAGACAGGAGAGTCCCATCAGTAGCAGAAATCATCTCAGTGGATGACATGGGAGTAGTAGCAACCTTGCACTCCAACATGCCAGCACGCCGCAAGAGATCCTGAGAGTACTTCTGCTGAGAGAGAGCAAGACCATCTGGTGGATATGTGACTTCCAGGCCAAGAAAATAGTGAAGTTTGCCTAGATCCTTGACAGCAAAATCAGAACTGAGAGCCAGAACCAAACGATCAGTCGCCGCAACAGAGGAGCTGACAAGGATGATATCATCAACATAGACCAGAATGTACATAGTGACTTCTGGTCGCTGAAGAATGAACAGTGAAGTATCAGCAGTGGAAGGCACAAATCCATGAGCACGAAGTGCAGAACCCAGGCGAGCATACCAAGCACGGGGCGCCTGTTTGAGACCATAGAGCGCTTTCACCAAGCGACAAAGATGCTGAGGATGATCAGGGTCAACGTACCCAGGGGGCTGACGCATGTAGACCTCCTCCTGAAGAACACCATGCAGAAACGCATTCTGAACGTCCAACTGACGAAGAGACCAACCTCGTGTGACAGCAAGCGACAGAAGCAGACGAATAGTGGTTGGCTTAACCACGGGACTGAAGGTATCCTCGTAGTCAAGACCATACCGTTGCTTGAAGCCCTTAGCAACGAGACGAGCCTTGTACCGCTCAATAGAACCATCCGCATGTCGTTTGACCTTAAAAACCCATTTAGAATCAATGATGTTGATACCTGGACGGGGAGAGACCAGCTGCCAGGTGCCATTCTGACGAAGAGCCTTAATCTCGAGGTCCATAGCAGCACGCCAGTGAAGTATACTCATCGCTGCTTGATAGTGTCGAGGTTCGGCAGTAGGATCAGACTGTGCATGGGCCAAGCAAGCAGCAATCCAGGCAACAGTGCCATCTTTCCATACCTTAGGCTGGTGTATACCGCTCCGGCTGTGTGTGTGCGGCCGAAGAGCCAGAGGAGCTGGAGGCGGGGCAGCAGCTTCCTCGTCAGCAGAGGCAGACGATGATGCAGGAGATGGGCTCCGAGGCGGCAAGGCCGCAGGTGATGCAGGTGGTGGCGAGTCCGGCCCAGGCGGAGAAGCGAGGCCGGGCGAGGCGAGCACAGGAGAGGCCGGCCCAGGTGAGGTAGGCGGGGAAGACCACGCAGGCGAGGTGGGGGGGCGTGGGAGGCCCAGAACCAGCCGGTCGCGCGGGCGACAAAGCAGCCGAGCCAGGAGGGGCCGAAGGGGCAGCCTCGAGACGCGCGCCCGCTGATGAAGTCATGTACCTAGGGTAGGGTCATAGACCTGATCAAAGTACCCTACCCAAGGACACCCTCAGAAGAAACTACCTTCCAGTCGACCAAGAGAGACTTCACTCGACGGACTCGAAGGACTCGACCATGAAGACTCACTCGACCACCAGAAGGTCAAGAACCACTCTGCATCGTAATGGTCTGTAATCAAGTAGTCTTTATGGCATTTAGGACACTTTATGTAAGGCGTTACCAGTAACGCCTAGACTTAATGTACTTTAAACCCGGCATTACTGAGGGCCGGAGGGGTCTGGCAAACACTATATAAGCCACCCCGCTCCTCAGTGTAAAGGGTTCGCACCCCTGTAATCCAGACAGATATAATCCACTCGACCGCCTTCGGGCTCCGAGACGTAGGGCTGTTACTTCCTCCGAGAAGGGCCTGAACTCGTACATCCTTGGTGTTTACAACTGCTCCATAGCTAGGACCTTGCCTCTCCATACCTACCCCCCACTCTACTATCAGACTTAGAACCACGACAGTTGGCGCCCACCGTGGGGCAGGTGTCTTAGCGATTTTTGGAGAAGTTGCAGTTTTTCCGATTACTTTCATCATGGTTGCTGGTGGAGTTTTGGTCGAGGGCCGCGAGATCTGTCTCGGCGCCCTCACCTTCATCGTTGATGACTCCGCTTGGCTCCAGGAGGCTCCACTCGACGTTGATGCACTCCCCGTCCGCGGTGCGACGCATTTTCGCGCATGTGTCCGCGGCGTTCTGCTGCGGCAACCGTCGACTCCATATCGGTCGACTCCCCTATCGTCCACCCTTCCTGCCTCCCGCCAGCGCAAGCACTCTGGTCGGTCGAGACTCCAGCGGTGGGTGCGGCACGCGGTGGCTCGCCAGACGGCCACCACCCAAGTTGCGGCAATCGAGCCCGACGAGTCCCTCTACAGCCTGTTCGACCTGTCGACTGGCTCCGTAGAGACTGCATCCGAGTGCGATAGCAGTGATCCAGCGGCGGAAGTCTTGATGGTCAACGGACCTCGCAGCCCTCCCGGTTTCCCCCGCGAAGACGGGGTAGACGGTGGAGGCGACCCCGCACAAGTCCACGAAGAGTACCAACCCGAGCCACTCAATTCCCCGCAAAGGGAAGAGCTTCGCCGCAGGAACATGGATGCCCTGCATACTCCCATCGCAGGAGAAACCCCCGAGGCTCGCGCCTTGGAGGAGGCACGTTTGGCCAACTTGGCTGAACGCGCTCGTCTGGAGAATCTTCAGCGAGCACTCGACGAGCGCGCGCGGCAACGAGTACCCGACTCCAATCGGCGTCAACTCTTCCCGCCGACTCAGGTATATCGAACCCCGATTCAGAATTTAGCAGCTGCAACCCGTTTAGCAGAGTCCATTCAGCCCTCTCAGTCGGAGGCTGGCAGAGGCTTGATGCAGATCAGAGATTTGCTCCGAGCAGCAGGAGATCAGAATTCAGCCGTGTCGCAGTCACGCAACAGAATTCACAGTCGATCCGTCGCTGCGAATACGGTTTAGTCGGCTCACAGCCCCAGATCGCCTCCGCGGCGTGAAGGACGCGAGAATCGACGGGACCAATATGGTGACCGATACGATCGAGATGATAGGCGTCGAGTGCCCACTCCTCCCCCGAGAGGTGGGTCTTACGCTCCTCGGCAGCAAGATGACAGGCGTCAACTCAGTGTGGGGCGAAGAGCTCCGGTCGACCCCCGGGAACCAGGCTTCGACGCGCGATCCATTATCGTGCAAGGCCTGGTCGATCGGAACAGGGCTCATCGAGGCGGCCCTGACAGAGATGCGCCCACTAGCAGTTGAGTGCATGTTTCTGGTCCGGAATGTTTCAGCAGGGCTATCAGAGCCGCGGTGATTCCCCCCAACTTCAGGTTGGCAACTGGAGTAAGCAAGTTCACCGATGAGTCTAAGCCTGAAACTAGGCTTGAGGACTACCGAGTGGCTGTACAGATCGGCGGTGGGAATGACGAGGTGGCCATGAAGCACTTACCGCTCATGTTGGAAGGTTCTGCCAGAGCATGGTTGAATCAGTTAACTCCAAGCAGCATTTACACTTGGGAAGATCTTTCCCGAGTGTTTGTCAGAACATTTGAGGGAACTTGCAAGCGACCAGCTGGATTGACAGAGCTGCAAGTTTGTGTGCAGAAGTCGAATGAGACCTTAAGAGAGTATATTCAGAGATGGATCACTTTGCATCATACCGTGGAGAACGTGTCTGATCATCAGGCAGTCTGCGCCTTCAAGGATGGTGTTAAGAACAGAGAATTAAGTTTGAAGTTTGGTCGAACCGGAGATATGACCCTGAGTCGGATGATGGAAATTGCCACCAAGTACGCCAACGGCGAAGAGGAGGACCGACTCCGGAGCGGCAAGTACAAGCCGAGTCAGTCGGAGAAAGGAAACTCCAGTCGGAAGCAGAAACGGAAGGCCGAACCAGCGGCTCCTGGGGAGGCCCTGGCCGTGACTCAGGGCAAGTTCAAAGGGAAACCCAAAGGATCCTGGAACCCCAAGAAGGTGAAGGATAAAGAAGGAAATGACGTGATGGATATGCCTTGTCACATCCACACGAAGAAAGACGAAGAGGGTAATATCATCTACCCGAAGCATACCACTCGCCAGTGTCGACTCCTGATCCAATAGTTCCAAGGTAAACAACCCAAGGACAAGGAAAAGGAGTCGGACAAAGCCGAAGACAAGGAGGACAGTGAGGGAGGATATCCTCATGTTAACTCCACTCTGATGATCTTCGCAGATGTGGAAAGCAAGAGTCGACTGAAGGTTATTAACCGTGAGGTGAACATGGTCGCCCCGGCGACACCCAATTATCTGAGATGGTCCCAAACTCCCATTACATTCGACCAGTCTGATCACCCGACTCATATAGCCACCCCCGGGAGGCAAGCTTTGGTGTTCGACCCGGTGGTCGAAGGCACTCGACTCACGAAGGTGCTAATGGACGGTGGTAGTGGACTGAACTTATTCTATGCGGACACGCTTAAAGGAATGGGCATTCCGATGTCCCGACTGAGCACCAGTAACATGAGTTTTCACGGAGTCATACCAGGAAAGAAAGCCGAGTCACTCGGCCAAATAGCTCTGGATGTGGTGTTCGGTGATTCGAAGCATTTTCGCAAAGAGAAGCTGACGTTTGAGGTCGTGGATTTTCAGAGCGCTTACCACGCTATTTTGGGGAGACCAGCTTACGCACGGTTCATGGCTCGACCATGTTATGTGTACCTCAAACTGAAGATGCCCGGCCCCAAAGGAGTGATCACTGTCACTGGTGATCGGAGAAAGGCAGAAGAGTGTTTCCAGAAAGGCTCAAAGATTGCCGATTCCTAGGTGACAGCGGTCGAGTTTGAAGAATATAAGCAAAATGCAGATCCGAGTGATTTGCTGCGAGCCAAGAAGCCAGCCACGGAGTCAGCATTTCAGTCGTCCGGAGAGACGAAGCCCGTCCACATTCACCCGACTGACCCCAATGCAGCTCCGACCCATATCTCCACAACACTCGACCCGAAATAGGAAGAAGCGCTCATCCAGTTCCTCCGTGAGAACTGGGACATCTTTGCATGGAAGCCAGCTGACATGCCGGGTGTTCCCAGGGGACTGGCTGAGCATCGCCTTAGAGTCGATTCAACCGCAAAGCCGGTCAAGGAACATCTTCGGCGGTCCGCCGTCCAGAAGAGAAAAGCTATTGGTGAGGAGGTGGCTCGACTATTGGCGGCAGGATTTATGCGAGAGATATACCACTCCGAGTGGCTCGCCAATGTCGTCATGGTTCCTAAGAAGGACAACTCACTCCGAATGTGCATCGATTTCAAGCACATCAATCGGGCCTGCCCGAAAGATCATTTTCCTCTCCCTCGCATTGATCAAATTGTTGACTCGACTGCGGGATGCGAGAGATTGTCTTTTTTAGACACCTATTCCGGGTACCATCAGATCCGTCTGTACGGACCCGATGAGATAAAAACAGCTTTCATCACTCCATTTGGGTGCTTCTCTTATATCACCATGCCATTCGGCCTCAAGAATGCCGGAGCCACGTTCATGCGAATGATTCAGAATTGTTTGCTCACTCAAATCAGTCGGAATGTGGAAGCGTATATGGATGATATCGTGGTCAAGTCGCGAAAGGGTTCCGACCTGCTGACTGACCTCGCCGAAACATTTGCCAACCTCAGAAGGTATGATATCAAGCTCAATCCATCAAAGTGCACATTCAGAGTTCCTGGTGGAAAGTTACTCGGTTTTCTCGTTTCCGAACGAGGAATCGACGCTAACCCAGAAAAAATTGGCACTATACTCCGAATGAAACGCCCCGTGCGGGTGCACGATGTCCAGAAGCTTACTGGATGCTTGGCCGCATTAAGTCAATTCATCTCACGACTCGGTGAAAAGGCATTGCCTCTTTACCGACTGATGAAGAAGGCAGACAAGTTCGAGTGGACTCCAGAAGCTGATGCAGCATTTGCCGAGCTAAAAGCTCTGCTCTCCACCCAGTCGGTGCTTGCTGCTCCAGTCAGCAAAGAGCCTCTGTTGCTTTATATTGCAGCCACAGGACAAGTCGTCAGTATAGTGCTTACGGTCGAGCGGGAAGAGGAAGGAAAAGCCTTCAAAGTTCAGCGCCCAGTGTACTATATGTCTGAAGTTTTGACTCCATCGAAGCAACGATATCCTCATTATCAGAAGCTTGTGTATGGGATCTACATGACCATGAAGAAGGTTGCTCATTATTTCTCTGATCATTCCATTACAGTCATCAGCGACGCTCTACTTTCAGAGATTCTGCACAACAGAGATGCAACTGGTCGAGTGGCGAAATGGGCGATTGAACTTCTTCCCTTGATATCAAGTTTGAGGCAAAGAAAGCCATTAAGTCCCAAGCAATAGCAGATTTCCTTGCCGAGTGGATTGAACAACAGCAGCCAGCTCAAGTTCACTCGGAGCATTGGACCATGTATTTTGACGGCTCTAAGATGTTGAATGGTTCCGGTGCTGGGGTTGTCTTGGTTTCCCCCAGAGGAGATAAGCTCAGATATGTTCTCCAGATTCACTTTGATTCCTCCAACAATGAGGCAGAGTATGAGGCCCTTTTGTATGGGTTGCGTATGGCCATTTCACTCGGCGTCCGTCGCCTTATGGTCTATGGCGACTCAGATTTGGTGGTCTACCAAGTGATGAAGGAGTGGGATGTGAGAAGCCCAGCCATGACTGGATACTGCAATGCAGTGAGGAAGCTGGAAAAGAAGTTTGAGGAGTTAGAGCTCCATCATATACCCCAACTGAAGAATCAAACGGCTGATGATCTGGCAAAGATAGGTTCCAAGAGAGAAGCCATTCTGAGTGGTGTGTTCTTGGAGCATATCCATACTCCATCAGTCAAAGAAGATCCTTTCACCGAAGAAGCTCCGCAGCCCAAGAGTGCCACAGATCCGACTGAGGTAGAAGTCCCAGCAGTGGTCGACTTGGTCATGGAAGTTTTAGTGATCACTCCCGACTGGACAGTTCCATACATCGCGTATATCCTGAGAAAGGAGCTCCCGGAGGACGAGGAAGAGGCTCGACAGATCGTCCGTCGATCCAAGGCCTTTACCGTGATCAAAGGACAGTTGTACAGAGAGAGCGCGACTGGAGTTGGTCAGAAGTGTATAACGCCAGAGGACGGTCGAATCATCCTTGATGATATCCACTCGGGGACCTGTGGCCATCATGCGTCCTCTCGGACCATCGTAGCCAAAGCATACCGAGCCGGATTTTACTGGCCAAGGGCAAATGAGATGGCAAAGGAAATAGTGGACAAGTGCGAAGGATGCCAATTTTACTCCAACATGTCACACAAGCCTACGTTAGCTCTGAAGACTATACCACTCGTCTGGCCCTTCGCAGTATGGGGATTGGATATGGTGGGCCCCTTGAGAACAGGTCGAAGCGGTTTCACGCATGTGCTGGTGGCAGTCGACAAGTTCACCAAGTGGATTGAGGCTAAACCCATCAAGAACCTTGACGCCGGTACTGCTGTTAGCTTCATCAGGGAACTGATATTCAGATATGGGGTCCCACACAACATCATCACAGACAATGGGTCAAACTTCGACTCGGGGGAATTCAGGGATTTCTGCACTTCTCAAGGCACACGAGTTGACTACGCTTCGGTCGCCCATCCACAGTCGAATGGACAAGCGGAGCGAGCCAATGGCTTGATCCTCAAAGGGTTGAAACCCCGACTGATGCGTGACCTTAAGCATGCGGCTGGAGCTTGGGTCGATGAACTTCCCTTGGTGCTTTGGGGTCTGAGGACCACGCCTAATCGGTCGACCGGAAGAACTCCATTCTTCTTGGTCTATGGAGCTGAAGCGGTCTTGCCGAGTGATCTGCTCCACAATGCTCCTCGAGTTGAGCTCTACAACGAAGCTGAAGCGTAACAAGCGCGGCAGGACGCAGTCGACCTTTTAGAGGAAGAAAGAGAGATGGCTCTGATCCGATCGACCATCTATCAACAGGACTTGCGTCGCTTCCATGCTAGAAACGTGAAGAGTCGAGCCTTCCAGGAAGGAGATTTGGTTCTCCGAGTGGACCAGCAGAAACAACACAAGCTTGCTCCTTCTTGGGAAGGACCCTTCATCATCACCAAGGTTCTCCACAACGGAGCGTACCGTCTCTACAATGTCAAGCACAATATCGACGAGCCCCGAGCTTGGAACGCGGAGCTACTCCGCCCATTTTACACTTAAATTTTCACTCGGATGAGTTGTAATAAAAGTACTTCTGTAGTTCATGTCTTGCAAGATAATAGTGTCATAATTTCCCCAATGGTTTTTGTCACTTTTATTTGTTCAGTAAAATTTCCCCCTCAGTGGGTGACTTAGCTGCGAATCCGTTTCGCCTAAGTTTGTAAAAAAATCCTTACCGAGTGGTGAGCCAGACTCTCACTCGGGGGCTTAGTTGTGAATCCGTTTCGCCTAAGTTTCAATAAAACCCTACCGAGTGGCGAGCCAGACTCCCACTCGGGGGCTTAGCTGCAGTCCAAGTACTCGCCTAAGTTTCAATAAAATCCTACCGAGTGACGAGCCAGACTTTCACTCGGGGGCTTAGCTGCAGTCTAAGCACTCGCCTAAGTTCAAATTCAACGTGCGCTCGCAAGGAGGACGAGGTGCAGGTAGACTGTGACCCTCTCCTCTGAGCTACGCCACAAGTACAATGCGCGGTCGCAAGGAGGACGAGGTGCAGGTCGACTGCGACCCTCTCCTTTGAGCTACGCCACAAGTACAATGTGCGGTCGCAAGGAGGACGAGGTGCAGGTCGACTGCGACCCTCTCCTCTGAGCTACGCCACAAGTACAATGTGCGGTCGCAAGGAGGACGAGGTGCAGGTCGACTGCGACCCTCTCCTCTGAGCTACGCCACAAGTACAATGTGCGGTCGCAAGGAGGACGAGGTGCAGGTCGACTGCGACCCTCTCCTCTGAGCTACGCCACAAGTACAATGTGAAAATCCTACCGAGTGGAGAGCAAACCTCCCACTCGGGGGCTTAGCTGCAGCCCAGTGCTCGCCTAAGTTATAAAAATCCTACCGAGTGGAGAGCAAACCTCCCACTCGGGGGCTTAGCTGCAGCCCAGTGCTC
>NC_041383.1:198215302-198251716 GCF_002162155.2 Triticum dicoccoides
CCTAAGTTATAAAAATCCTAACCGAGTGGAGAGCAAACCTCCCACTCGGGGGCTTAGCTGCAGCCCAGTGCTCGCCTAAGTTATAAAAATCCTAACCGAGTGGAGAGCAAACCTCCCACTCGGGGGCTTAGCTGCAGCCCAGTGCTCGCCTAATTTATAAAAAATCCTACCGAGTGGAGAGCAGACCTCTCACTCGGGGGCTTAGCTGCAGCCTAGTGCTCGCCTAAGTTTTTGAAAATCCTACCGAGTGGAGAGCATGTTTCCCACTCGGAGGCTTAGCCGCAGCCCAGTGCCTGCCTAAGTGAATTGAGGAACAAGTCGATTGCAATGAGCACCTCGCTTTAACCTGCAAAAGTCATCTCAAGCCAAATGCAAGCATATTCAAACGTCGAATCCAAGTTCAGATGGATACCTAACGGAACCGAAAGTGCTCAGGCGCTAAGCCTGTTAAGGTTTATCGGTTACAAAATCACTCGGCATACCGAGGCAAATTTAAAGTGTTGATCTCAAGAAGTTTTTTACCCCTCTTGTGGAGGGCTGGAAGGGGCGACAAATTCGTCGAGGTCGATTCCGTCAGCGATCCGAGTGGCTGCGGCGATGAAGGTCTCCATGAAGGACCAGAAATCATGCTTCTTGGTGTTAGCCACCCGAAGGGCTGCCAGCTTATCTTCACGCGCATCCTTGCAATGGACTCGGGCCAGACACAGAGCGACGTCTGCACCACACCTGGCAGAAGACTTCTTCCACTCTTGCACTCGACCAGGGACTGTGTTTAGTCGAGTCATCAGAGACTCGAGGTCATTTTGGAGCGTCTACTTGGGCCAGAGCGTAGAGTCAATACGGGAAGTGGCGACCTTCAGCCGTGCAAGATAATCAGTGACAGCAGCAACACGAGACTCAAGCCGGAGCACGTTCATGGCGACTTCATCATTCACCGGAGAGTTGATGGGGTCCAGGTTTGGCTCCAGTCGACCAGTCTCCTCTTCAAAGTTTTGGCAAAATTCTGCAAACACAACCACCGAGTCAAGACAACAGTCGAATGGAAAGAACACTGTAAAAATACTTGCTTGGTGCAAAGGTTTACCTTCGAGCATGAGGAACAGCTTCTTGGCGAGTCCGCCCAGATAAGCCTCCAAATCTTTCTTCTTCCCAACCAGCTCACTGGCTTTGTCGTTCAGGGCAATCTTGTCGCTTTTCAGTCGACTCACTTCTTTGTTGGCAATATCAAGGGCAGCTTTCAGATTGGTGTTTTCTTCTTCAAGCCTGGTGACCGAAGCCAACTTCTCGTCTGCGAGCTTGGTCTTCTCTAAGGCTATCTTCTGCATCTCAGCTAGCTCAAGGTCTTTCTTCTTGTGGGCCTCCTTCACTTTGCCTGCAAAGTTACAGCAAGGTCAGACTTTGAAACAAACGAGGGGCAAAAGCAGTCGTCGAGTCCTCACCAAACATACCTTTGGTCTCCTCCTTTGCCTTCGCCAAGTTCTCCTGGACCAGCTTCAGATCAAGCTCAAGTTGGATATGTTTGTTCTCCAACTCTGTGTAACAAGCCGCCAGGTCGCAGGATTTCTATGAAGAACCAATTGACAAAATGTCAAAGATAATTCACTTCCGAGTGACTGAGGAAAAATCATACGTTTCTAAGACTACAGCCGAATACAAACATTCGACCGTAGTCTCGGGGACTACACCCAGTGGGTGCACTCAGCGTGCCCGCACTAGTTCTATCGAGATAGAGTCGACCAGTCGACCAACAAAAAAAATAGGACATATTCTTCAAACTGTAGCCAACTGCCAGCAGTCGACCACAGTCTCGGGGACTACACCCAGTGGGTGCACTCAGCGTGCCCCACTGGTTTGAGAAATCAATTCGACCTAGTTGAATGAAGGAAGAACTTAACTTATAAAGCCTATGGTCGACTGCCAGCAGTCCACCATAGCCTTGGGGACTACACCCAGTGGGTGCACTCAGCGTGCCCCCACTAAACCGGGATTTTAATCGACACACCCAGTGGGTGTAGGACAACTACAGGTTTCGGAAAGAAGAAATTTCAGAGATCATATCCTAACAGAACAGGCGATGACCGACTGACCTGAACGTTGCTTTGAAGAGCGGAACTGGCGTCATAGGCTGCCTGGCTAGCCTCTTGGATGGCTTTCACCTGCTCCATCATGACTCCCGCCTGGCGTATCGTTTCTTTTGCAGCGCTGGCTTGGTCCTCTGGGACGTAGCGGGTCGAGAAGAGTGAAGGTTGTGCGTGTTGGGGAACGTTGCAGAAAATTAAAATTTTTCCTACGGTTTCACCAAGATCCATCTATGAGTTCATCTAAGCAACGAGTCTAGGGAGAGAGTTTGCATCTACATACCACTTGTAGATCGCGTGCGGAAGCTTGCAAGGTGATGATGTAGTCGTACTCGACGTGATCCAAATCACCTATGACCAGCGCCGAACGGACGGCACCTCCGCGTTCAACACACGTACAGGACGGGAGACGTCTCCTCCTTCTTGATCCAGCAAGGGGGAAGGAGAGGTTGATGAAGATCCAGCAGCACGACGGCGTGGTGGTGGATGCAGGGCGTCACAGCAGCAGGGCTTCGCCGAGACTACGAGGGAGAGACGTAACGGGGGGAGGTGGAGGCGCCAGGGGCTGGTGTATGAAGTCCCTCCTCTCCCCCACTATATATAGGGGTGCCAAGGGGGGGGGGGGCGCCGGCCCTAGTAGATGAGATCTACTAGGGGGGCGGCGGCCTAGGGGAGGTTTCCCTCCCCCGCAAGGCACCTAGGGGTGCCTTCCACCACTAGGACTCCTCCTAGGGGGAAACCCTAGGCGCATGGGCCTATAGGGGCGGGTGCCCTTGGCCCATGATGGCCAAGGCGCACCCCCTACAGCCCATGTGGCCCCCCGGGACAGGTGGCCCCACCCGGTGGATCCCCGGGACCCTTCCGGTGGTCCCGGTACAATACCGATAACCCCGAAACTTGTCCCGATGCCCGAAATAGCACTTCCTATATATAATTCTTTACCTCCGGACCATTCCGGAACTCCTCGTGACGTACGGGATCTCATCCGGGACTCCGAACAACATTCGGGTTTCTGCATATCCATATCTTCATAACCCTAGCGTCACCGAACCTTAAGTGTGTAGACCCTACGGGTTCGGGAGACATGCAGACATGAACGAGACGCTCTCAGTCAATAACCATCAGCGGGATCTGTATACCCATGATGGCTCCCACATGCTCCTCGATGTTGTCATCGGATGAACCACGATGTCGAGGATTCGATCAAACCCTGTATGCAATTCCCTTTGTCAATCGGTACGTTACTTGCCCGAGACTCGATCGTCGGTATCCCAATACCTTGTTCAGTCTCGTTACCGGCAAGTCACTTTACTCGTACCGTAATGCATGATCCCGTGTCCAACACCTTGGTCACATTGAGCTCAATATGATGATGCATTACCGAGTGGGCCCAGAGATACCTCTCCGTCATACGGAGTGACAAATCCCAGTCTCGATCCGTGTCAACCCAACAGCTACTTTCGGAGATACCTGTAATGCACCTTTATAGTCACCCAGTTACGTTGTGACGTTTGATGCACCCAAGGCACTCTTACGGTATCCGGGAGTTACACGATCTCATGGTCGAAGGAAGAGATACTTGACACTTGCAAAGCTCTAGCAAAACGAACTACACGATCTTTTATGCTATGCTTAGGATTGGGTCTTGTCCATCACATCATTCTCCTAATGATGTGATCCCGTTATCAACGACATCCAATGTCCATAGTCAGGAAATCATGACTATCTGTTGATCACAACGAGCTGGTCAACTAGAGGCTTACCAGGGACATAGTGTGGTCTAAGTATTCACACGTGTATTACGATTTCCGGATAATACAGTTATAGCATGAATAAAAGACAATTATCATGAACAATGAAATATAATAATACTTTTATTATTGCCTCTAGGGCATATTTCCAACAGTCTCCCACTTGCACTAGAGTCACCAATCTAGTTACATTGTGATGAATCTAACACCCATAGAGTTCTGGTGTTGATCATGTTTTGCACGCGAGAGAGGTTTAGTCAGCGGATCTGCGACATTCAGATCCGTGTGCACTTTGCAAATCTCTATGTCTCCATCTTGAACATTTTCACGGATGGAGTTGAAACGACGCTTGATGTGCCTGGTCTTCTTGTGAAACCTGGGCTCCTTTGCGAGGGCAATAGCTCCAGTGTTGTCACAGAAGAGTTTGATCGGCCCCGACGCATTGGGTATGACTCCTAGGTCGGTGATGAACTCCTTCACCCAAATTGCTTCATGCGCTGCCTCCGAGGCTGCCATGTACTCCGCTTCACACGTAGATCCCGCCACGACGCTCTGCTTGCAGCTGCACCAGCTTACTGCTCCACCATTCAACATATACACGTATCCGGTTTGTGACTTAGAGTCATCCGGATCTGAGTCGAAGCTAGCGTCGACGTAACCCTTTACGACGAGCTCTTCGTCTCCTCCATAAACGAGAAACATGTCCTTTGTCCTTTTCAGGTACTTCAGGATATTCTTGACCGCTGTCCAGTGTTCCTTGCCGGGATTACCTTGGTATCTTGCTACCAAACTCACGGCAAGGTTTACATCAGGTCTGGTACACAGCATGGCATACATAATAGATCCTATGGCCGAAGCATAGGGGATGAGACTCATCTCTTCTTTATCTTTTGCCGTGGTCGGTGACTGAGCCGAGCTCAATCTCACACCTTGTAACATAGGCAAGAACCCTTTCTTGGACTGATCCATTTTGAACCTTTTCAAAATCTTATCAAGGTATGTGCTTTGTGAAAGACCTATGAGGCGTCTCGATCTATCTCTATAGATCTTGATGCCTAATATATAAGCAGCTTCTCCAAGGTCCTTCATTGAAAAACACTTATTCAAGTAGGCCTTAATGCTGTCCAGAAGTTTTATATCATTTCCCATCAAAGAGTATGTCATCTACATATAATATGAGAAATGCTACAGAGCTCCCACTCACTTTCTTGTAAACGCAGGCTTCTCCATAAGTCTGCATAAACCCAAACGCTTTGATCATCTCATCAAAGCGAATGTTCCAACTCCGAGATGCTTGCACCAGTCCATAAATGGATCGCTGGAGCTTGCATACTTTGTTAGCGTTCCGAGGATCGACAAAACCTTCCGGCTGCATCATATACAATTCTTCCTTAAGATGCCCGTTAAGGAATGCTGTTTTGACGTCCATCTGCCATATCTCATAATCATAGTATGCGGCAATTGCTAACATGATTCGGACGGACTTTAGCTTCGCTACGGGAGAGAATGTCTCGTCGTAGTCAATCCCTTGAACCTGTCGATAACCCTTAGCGACAAGTCGAGCTTTAAAGATGGTAACATTACCATCCGCGTCCGTCTTCTTCTTAAAGATCCATTTGTTTTCTATCGCTCGCCGATCATCGGGCAAGTCTGTCAAAGTCCATACTTTGTTTTCATACATGGATTCTATCTCGGATTTCATGGCTTCAAGCCATTTGTTGGAATCCGGGCCCGCCATTGCTTCTTCATAGTTCGAAGGTTCATTGTTGTCTAACAACATGATTTCCAGGACAGGGTTGCCGTACCACTCTGGTGCGGAACGTGTCCTTGTGGACCTACGAAGTTCAGCAGTAACTTGATCCGAAGTACCTTGATCATTATCATGGTTTTCCTCTTCAGTTGGTGTGGGCATCACAGGAACGGTTTCCTGTGTTGCATCACTATCCCGCTCAAGAGGTAGTACTTCATCGAGTTCTACTTTCCTCCCACTTACTTCTTTCGAGAGAAACTCTTTTTCCAGAAAGCATCCGTTCTTGGCAACAAAGATCTTGCCTTCGGATCTTAAGTAGAAGGTATACCCTACAGTTTCCTTAGGGTATCCTATGAATACGCATTTTTCCGACTTGGGTTCGAGCTTTTCAGGTTGAAATTTCTTGACATAAGCTTCGCATCCCCAAACTTTTAGAAACGACAGCTTAGGTTTCTTTCCAAACCATAATTCATACGGTGTCGTCTCAACGGATTTAGACGGTGCCCTATTTAAAGTGAATGTAGCTGTCTCTAGAGCGTATCCCCAAAATGATAGCGGTAAATCGGTAAGAGAAATCATAGACCGCACCATATCCAATAGAGTGCGATTACGACGTTCGGACACACCGTTTCGCTGAGGTGTTCCAGGCGGCGTGAGCTGTGAAACGATTCCACATTTCTTTAAGTGTGTACCAAATTCGTGACTTAAGTATTCTCCTCCACGATCTGATCGTAAGAATTTTATCTTTCGGTCACGTTGATTCTCCACCTCATTCTGAAATTCCTTGAAATTTTCAAAGGTCTCAGACTTGTGTTTCATTAAGTAGACATACCCATATCTACTCAAGTCATCTGTGAGAGTGAGAACATAACGATATCCTCCGCGAGCCTCAACGCTCATTGGACCGCACACATCGGTATGTATGATTTCCAACAAGTTGGTTGCTCGCTCCATTGTTCCGGAGAACGGAGTCTTGGTCATTTTGCCCAAGAGGCATGGTTTGCACGTGTCAAACGATTCATAATTAAGAGACTCTAAAAGTCCATCGGCATGGAGCTTCTTCATGCGCTTGACACCAATGTGACCAAGGCGGCAGTGCCACAAGTATGTGGGACTATCGTTATCAACTTTAAATCTTTTGGCATCTACACTATGAACATGTGTAATATTACGCTCGAGATTCATTAAGAATAAACCATTGACCATCGGAGCATGACCATAAAACATATCTCTCATATAAATCGAACAACCATTATTCTCAGACTTAAATGAGTAGCCATCTCGTATTAAACGAGATCCAGATACAATGTTCATGCTCAAACTTGGCACTAAATAACAATTATTGAGGTTCAAAACTAATCCCGTAGGTAAATGTAGAGGCAGCGTGCCGACGGCGATCACATCGACTCTGGAACCATTCCCGACGCGCATCGTCACCTCGTCCTTTGCCAGTCTCCGTTTATTCCGCAGCTCCTGCTTTGGTGTTGCCGGCCTTCTTATCCGCTAAGTATTTGGGGCAGTTCCGCTTCCAGTGACCCTTCCCCTTGCAATAAAAGCACTCAGTCTCAGGCTTGGGTCCATTCTTTGACTTCTTCCCGGTAACTGGCTTACCAGGCGCGGCAACATCTTTGCCGTCCTTCTTGAAGTTCTTCTTACCCTTGCCCTTCTTGAACTTAGTGGTCTTATTGACCATCAACACTTGATGTTCTTTCTTGATTTCAGCCTCTGCTGACTTCAGCATCGAGAACACTTCAGGAATGGTCTTTTCCATCCCCTGCATGTTGTAGTTCATCACAAAGCTCTTGTAGCTTGGTGGGAGCGACTGGAGGATTCTGTCAATGACCGCCTCATCTGGGAGGTTAATGTTCAGCTGGGTCATACGGTTGTGCAACCCAGACATCTTCAGGATGTGCTCACTGACAGAACTGTTTTCCTCCATCTTACAACTATAGAACTTGTCGGAGACATCATATCTCTCGACCCGGGCATGAGCTTGAAAAACTAGTTTCAGCTCTTCGAACATCTCATATGCTCCGTGGTGCTCAAAAACGCTTTTGGAGCCCCGGTTCTAAGCTGTAAAGCATGCCGCACTGAACGAGGGAGTAATCATCAGCACGAGACTGCCAAGCATTCATAATGTCTTGGTTCTCTGGGATGGGAGCGTCACCTAGCGGTCCTTCTAGGACATATTGTTTCCTGGCAGCTATGAGGATGATCCTCAGGTTCCGGACCCAGTCCGTATAGTTGCTGCCATCATCTTTCAGCTTGGTTTTCTCTAGGAACGCGTTGAAGTTCATGTTGACATTAGCGTTGGCCATTGATCTACAAGACATATTTGCAAAGGTTTTAGACTAAGTTCATGATAATAAAGTTCTAATCAAATTATGAACTCCCACTTAGATTAGACATCCCTCTAGTCATCTAAGTGTTACACGATCCGAGTCGACTAGCCCGTGTCCGATCATCACGTGAGACGGACTAGTCATCGTCGGTGAACATTCTCATGTTGATCGTATCTTCCATACGATTCGTGTTCGACCTTTCGGTCTCCGTGTTCCGAGGCCATGTCTGCACATGCTAGGCTCGTCAAGTGAACCCTAAGTGTTTTTGCTGTGTAAAACTGTCTTACACCCGTTGTATGTGAACGTAAGAATCCATCACACCCGATCATCACGTGGTGCTTAGAAGCGACGAACTGTAGCAACGGTGCACAGTTAGGGGAGAACACTTCTTGAAATTTTATAAGGGATCATCTTATTTACTACCATCGTCCTAAGTAAACAAGATGCATGAACATAATAAACATCACATGCAATTATATATATTTGTGACATGATATGGCCAATATCATATAGCTCCATTGATCTTCATCTTCGGGGCTCCATGATCATCTTGTCACCGGCTTGACACCATGATCTCCATCATCATGATCTCCATCATCGTGTCTTCATGAAGTTGTCACGCCAACGACTACTTCTACTTCTATGACTAACGTTTAGCAATAAAGTAAAGTAGTTTACATGGCGTTATTCAATGACACGCGGGTCATACAAAAAATAAAGACAACTCCTATGGCTCCTGCCGGTTGTCATACTCATCGACATGCAAGTCGTGAATCCTATTACAAAGAACATGATCTCATACATCACAATTCATCATTCATCACAACTTCTGGCCATATCACATCACATGATCAATCGCTGCAAAAACAAGTTAGACGTCCTCTAATTGTTGTTGCATCTTTTACGTGGCTGCAATTGGGTTCTAGCAAGAACATTTTCTTACCTACGAATCACCACAACGTGATTTTGTCAACTTCTATTTACCCTTCATAAGGGCCCTGTTCATCGATTCCGCTCCAACTAAGGTGGGAGAGACAGACACCCGCCAGCCACCTTATGCAACTTGTGCATGTCAGTCGGTGGAACCGGTCTCACGTAAGAGTACGTGTAAGGTTGGTCCGGGCCGCTTCATCCCACAATACCGTTGAGCAAGAAAATACTAGTAGAGGCAAGTAAGATGACAAAATCCACGCCCACAACAAAGTTGTGTTCTACTCGTGCAAAGAGAACTACGCATAGACCTAGCTCATGATGCCACTGTTGGGGAACGTTGCAGAAAATTAAAATTTTTCCTACGGTTTCACCAAGATCCATCTATGAGTTCATCTAAGCAACGAGTCTAGGGAGAGAGTTTGCATCTACATACCACTTGTAGATCGCGTGCGGAAGCTTGCAAGGTGATGATGTAGTCGTACTCGACGTGATCCAAATCACCGATGACCAGCGCCGAACGGACGGCACCTCCGCGTTCAACACACGTACGGGACGGGAGACGTCTCCTCCTTCTTGATCCAGCAAGGGGGAAGGAGAGGTTGATGAAGATCCAGCAGCACGATGGCGTGGTGGTGGATGCAGGGCGTCACAGCAGCAGGGCTTCGCCGAGACTACGAGGGAGAGACGTAACGGGGGGAGGTGGAGGCGCCAGGGGCTGGTGTATGAAGTCCCTCCTCTCCCCCACTATATATAGGGGTGCCAAGGGGGGGCGCCAGCCCTAGTAGATGAGATCTACTAGGGGGGCGGCCTAGGGGAGGTTTCCCTCCCCCCCAAGGCACCTAGGGGTGCCTTCCACCACTAGGACTCCTCCTAGGGGGAAACCCTAGGCGCATGGGCCTATAGGGGCTGGTGCCCTTGGCCCATGATGGCCAAGGTGCACCCCCTACAGCCCATGTGGCCCCCCGGGACAGGTGGCCCCACCCGGTGGACCCCCGGGACCCTTCCGGTGGTCCCGGTACAATACCGATAACCCCGAAGCTTGTCCCGATGCCCGAAATAGCACTTCCTATATATAATTCTTTACCTCCGGACCATTCCGGAACTCCTCGTGACGTCCGGGATCTCATCCGGGACTCCGAACAACATTAGGGTTTCTGCATATCCATATCTTCATAACCCTAGCGTCACCGAACCTTAAGTGTGTAGACCCTACGGGTTCGGGAGACATGCAGACATGACCGAGACGCTCTCAGTCAATAACCATCAGCGGGATCTGGATACCCATGATGGCTCCCACATGCTCCTCGATGTTGTCATCGGATGAACCACGATGTCGAGGATTCGATCAAACCCTGTATGCAATTCCCTTTGTCAATCGGTACGTTACTTGCCCGAGACTCGATCGTCGGTATCCCAATACCTTGTTCAGTCTCGTTACCGGCAAGTCACTTTACTCGTACCGTAATGCATGATCACGTGTCCAACACCTTGGTCACATTGAGCTCAATATGATGATGCATTACCGAGTGGGCCCAGAGATACCTCTCCGTCATACGGAGTGACAAATCCCAGTCTCGATCCGTGTCAACCCAACAGCTACTTTCGGAGATACCTGTAATGCACCTTTATAGTCACCCAGTTACGTTGTGACGTTTGATGCACCCAAGGCACTCTTACGGTATCCGGGAGTTACACGATCTCATGGTCGAAGGAAGAGATACTTGACACTTGCAAAGCTCTAGCAAAACGAACTACACGATCTTTTATGCTATGCTTAGGATTGGGTCTTGTCCATCACATCATTCTCCTAATGATGTGATCCCGTTATCAACGACATCCAATGTCCATAGTCAGGAAACCATGACTATCTGTTGATCACAACGAGCTGGTCAACTAGAGGCTTACCAGGGACATAGTGTGGTCTAAGTATTCACACGTGTATTACGATTTCCGGATAATACAGTTATAGCATGAATAAAAGACAATTATCATGAACAATGAAATATAATAATACTTTTATTATTGCCTCTAGGGCATATTTCCAACAGTGCGGCACTCGACGATGCGGGTTGAGCACTCGTCAACGGCACCGCGAAAGATACGCTGTGTCGAGTGGTGTTCTCCCCCTCCGCGACCAATGTCTCGGGTGCTGGCACGTCCTGAGTCATCCTCCCAGTGGACGCTTTCCTGCTCCTCCTATGCTTCAGCGGTTCCTCATCGTCGTCGTCGTCAGGAAGGGTGATAACGACATTGGATGGAGCTGCAGAAAAGAATCAGGATTATAGACCAAGAGCCAATCGACTAAAAGACGGAATTACGAGTCATACCGGGTTTTGAAGTGGCAGCGTCTTCCATCTCATGATCGTCAGCCTTAGCTGAGGTGTCAGAAGTAGCAGCACTGCGATTCCAAAAGACAGTCGGTTGATTTATGAGTCGACCAAAGATAAGTTCATGGGGAACGGAAAAACTCAAGCAACATCATTACCCTGAAATAGTGGGGATCGACACCTTCATCTTCGGCAAGACCTTCGCCGGCTTCGATGGCGCCATTCAAGACTGCTTCGGAGCCTTCTCAGTCGGCGCCGGAGAAGTGGTCCGAGGGCGCTTGGTCGACTGCGCGACAACCGCAACCCCCTTGGCTCGTTCAGTCGCAGGGTCATGGGCAAGCTTCGATCGCCTTTCCGAGCGAGGCGGTGCAACTTCCTCCTCTTCCTCCTCTTCTTCCTCCCCATCAGAATCATCATCATCATCATCGTCAGCAGCATCCGAGTCCCAGTCCTCCTGGCTTTCACCCCCACTACCTTCTCCCTCATCAGTCGGCGTCTGAGCTCCATTGGGCATCGAGTATAGTTCGGTGAGGGCCTGACAGACAGCAAAATAAAGATCAATCGACCAATTTACAGCGAAAGCAAAATGAGGATTGCACGATTACGATTGGAAATAAAGTGGGCATACCTTGTCTGGAATGCTGGAATGGTCGAGTGGTGGAATCCTTCTAGCTCCTCGAGGGTTGTCTTTGTTCCCTGTGACCGCGGCCATCCACCTCTCCAGCGTGGCGTCGTCGACTGCTTCTGGATGGACCCGAGTCTCATCCTCGGTTCCATAGTACAGCCACATACAATGGCCTCGATACTGAAGTGGCTGGATGCGCCGCCTAAGGAAGACCTCCAGAAGGTCCATACCCGTCACTCCTTCCCGAACTAACTGGACTACGCGCTCCATCAACATCTTCACTTGGGCTTTCTCCTCCGGGAGCACCTTCAGAGAAGAAGGCTTGTTTGCTCGGTCCATGGTAAACGGAGGGAGACCACTCGACTGCCCCGGCGTCGACTCATTCTGGCAGTAGAACCAAGTCGACTGCCATCCTCTGACCGACTCAGGAAGGGTCATGGCCGGAAAAGTACTCTTGCTTCTCATCTGGATCCCAAGACCCCCGCACATCTGGATAATCTTAGTTCTATCGTCATTGGGACTCGCCTTTTTCACTGTCTGAGAACGACAAGTGAATATGTGTTTGAACAGACCCCAGTGCGGTCGACAGCCCAGGAAGTTCTCACACATGGACACGAAGGCAGCTAGATACGCGATGGAATTTGGGTTGAAGTGGTGGAGTTGCGCCCCAAAGAACTTCAAGAAACCCCGAAAAAAGACACTCGGAGGCAGAGAGAACCCACGATCGACGTGGGTAGCCAGAAGAACACACTCACCCTCTTCCGGTTGTGGTTGCCACTCGTCCCCCGGGAGCCTTGCTGCCCCGTGGGGGATCAAACCCTCGTTAGCCATCTCCGTGAGATCTTTCTCGGTGATGGTCGACCGGATCCAATCTCCTTGGACCCAGCCGTGCGGCAGACGGGATCTTGACGAAGATCCGCCCCGACTGGTCGCTCTCCCTTTCGCCTTCCCCTTCGCCGTCGCCTTCTTCGCACGCTCCAGAGCCGCCGTCTTCTCCTTCACCATTGTCGCCGACGAAGTGTGCGAGGAGTGGTTGGGCGGAGGCGAGAGCAGGCGCAGTGGGCGGAGGCGGAGAGGACAGGGGGGAGAATGGAGAGATACTGTTCAAAAACCCTCGCCGGGCGCCTTTATAAGAACACTTCCGAGTGGATGACAGGTGGGCCCAGGCGATCCAATCACATCCCGAAATAGTCGCGCGTACGCGATACGTGGCAAAAAAGGTGGCGCGGGAATCGAGGCGTCTATGCTCTATCCCATCCGAGCGCCACGGTCCGCTCCGCTTCGCGCGCTTCCCCAATATTCGGATCCCACAAAATCCGCGAACGGCAGATCGATCTGTCAGACGAGAGATTTCCTGCGATCCGTCACTCAGAGATTGTTAAGTTCAAAAGTTCACTCGACGAAAGAAAAGAATGGATCAAGGCGACTGAAGAGAGAAGTTGCTGGTATCCACAAAGAGATTATTGGTTCAAGATGATACATGTCAGAACACAGGTCGGAAATATTGTCAACTCCTTCCTCACTCAAACCTCGATCCATTCGGGGGCTAATGATGAAGTCATGTACCTAGGGTAGGGTCATAGACCTGATCAAAGTACCCTACCCAAGGACACCCTCAGAAGAAACTACCTTCCAGTCGACCAAGAGAGACTTCACTCGACGGACTCGAAGGACTCGACCATGAAGACTCGCTCGACCACCAGAAGGTCAAGAACCACTCTGCATCGTAACGGTCTGTAATTAAGTAGTCTTTATGGCATTTAGGACACTTTATGTAAGGCATTACCAGTAACGCCTAAACTTAATGTACTTTAAACCCGGCATTACTGAGGGCCGGAGGGGTCTGGCAAACACTATATAAGCCACCCCCCTCCTCAGTGTAAAGGGTTCGCACCCCTGTAATCCAGACACATATAATCCACTCGACCGCCTCCGGGCTCCGAGACGTAGGGCTGTTACTTCCTCCGAGAAGGGCCTGAACTCGTACATCCTTGGTGTTTACAACTGCTCCATAGCTAGGACCTTGCCTCTCCATACCTA
Source organism: Triticum dicoccoides (assembly GCF_002162155.2). Classification (NCBI taxonomy): domain Eukaryota; kingdom Viridiplantae; phylum Streptophyta; class Magnoliopsida; order Poales; family Poaceae; genus Triticum; species Triticum dicoccoides. The sequence continues at coordinate 198,229,149 of NC_041383.1, forward strand.
CCCCCCACTCTACTGTCAGACTTAGAACCACGACACCCGCTGCATGGCCCATGCAGTGATCGACGTGACGATCAGCAGAAGCAGGTCTGAGCATCTCCTGTTCGGCAACGAGCTCCAGGCGAGCGCCACGCCCCGTTCCTGCACCGTGGTTAGGTAATAGCACAGGCGAATATGCAACATCCTCAAGTTGATCAGGCAAAACACGAGAAATATTAGTGGGTGATGACAACGTGGGAGAAGATGGCATATGCGAAAAAGGAAACAGATTTTCGTCAAACACGACATCACGGGAGATATAGACTCTATTTGTTGGAACATGGAGACATTTGTAGCCTTTGTGGAGAGCACTATACCCAAGAAAGACGCACTTTTTGGAGCGAAACTCAAGCTTGCGACTGTTGTAGGGCCGAAGATGTGGCCAACAAGCACAGCCAAAAACCTTGAGGAAAGTATAGTCAGGGATTTCATTAAACAACAGTTCAAGTGGTGTCTTCATTTTTAATACTCGAGTAGGAGTTCAATTAATCAAGAAACAAGCAGTGGTAAAGGCATCACTCCAAAACCGGAACGGCACGGAGGCATGAGCAAGAAGTGTAAGGCCAGCTTCAACTATGTGACGGTGCTTGCGCTCAACCGCACCGTTCTGCTGATGTGTATGTGGGCAAGAAACACGATGAGATATCCCAAGCTTATTAAAGAAAGAATTGAGGTTGCGGTATTCACCCCCCAATCAGACTGAACATGAATGATCTTATGCTGTAGCAGTCTCTCAACATGCAATTGAAATTGTAAGAACACATTAAACACATCAGCTTTGCTTTTGAGAAGATAAAGCCACGTAAAGCAACTGTAGGCATCAATGAAACTGACATAATATTTATGACCACTGACAGAAGTTTGGGCAGGGCCCCATACGTCCGAAAACACAAGTTCTAATGGAGTAGTAACAACTCGAGATGAAGACACAAACGGTAACTGATGACTTTTTCCCTATTGACAAGCATCACAAACTGACAAATTTTTGGAACTAGACGACGTAGGAAGTTCATGTCGATGCAAAACATGACTAACTATGGGTGACGCAGGATGTCCAAGCCGGGCATGCCAATGAGACGGCGACGTGCGAACGGCGGTGAAGGCCTCCGGAAGAGATGGCGCCTCCAACGCATACAAGCCCTGATGGATGCGACCTCTAAGTAGAACCTCCCGTGTGGCTCGATCCTTAACGAAGAGATGAAACGGATGAAATTCATAGAAGACATCATTATCATAAGTAAACTTACGAACAGATAGCAATGGACGAGTGACATGTGGAACGTGAAGGACATTACGAAGGCGAAGGCGACGAGAGGAACTAGACAAGAGGGAGGCCTGACCAACATGAGTAATGGGCATACCTGAACCATCAGTGGTGCGAACCTTGTCACGCCCACGGTAGGGCTCCTGCGCCAGGAGATGACCAGCCTCATTGGTCATGTGCTCCGTGGCGCCCGTGTCGAAGTACCAGGCGGGATCGATCGGATACGACGAGGTGTACCCACCTCCGCCACCAGGATGGGTACCGCCGAGAGGAGCAGCAGAACTCTGTTCGGCGATGGCGGCTTGCTTCTCATTGCCGCGCCCGTCGTTGCCAATGCCAAGAAAATCCCGTTTGAAGCGGCGGTGGCATTTGGAGGCATAGTGCCCGTGGATGCCACACAGCTGGCAATCAATGTTGGGCCGACCGTGGCGATCCGTGGTGACAGGAGGGCCACGGGGTTGCTGTGGTGGAGGAGGCTGACGACCACCACCGCCCATGTTCGGGCCAGCAGGGGGGCGAGGTTGGCGATGACCGCCATTGGCAGCACCGCGATATGCAGCATGTGCCTGGGGATCGTTCAGCTGCATGGCGGCATGGCGGGCGTCAATGCGTTGCTCAGTGGAGAGGAGGCGCGCATACAAGTCCCGGGAGGACAGAGGCATCTCATGCCCCCGCACCGCTTCAACCAGAGTGTCGTAGTCTTGGTCAAGGCCCCGAAGAACGAAGTCAGTGAACCCCGTATTGCGAAGCGGCTCCCCAATCGTGGACAGGGTGTCGGCGATCGTCTTAATCTTGTTGAAGTAGACATGCACGGAGGAGTCGAGCTTCTTGCACTCTTGAAGTTGCTGACGAAGGGCCGACGCGCGAGTCGAGGAGTGAGCCAAGAAGCTATCCGCCATTGTCGCCCAGACGTCGAGGGACGTTGCGGCGAACACCACGAGGCCGGCAACTCCTTCCGTCAGGGAGGACTGAAGCGCGGACAGGATGGCCTGGTCCTGTGCGACCCAGGCTCGGTACGCCGGATTCTCGGCGGAGACACGGGCTCCGGCGGCCGTGACCGCAGGGATGAGGCGGGGCGGGCACGGCAGGCTTCCGTCGACGTAGCCTTCAAGATGGCGGCTGCGAAGGAGCGGTAGGATCTACGCCCGCCAGTACATGTAGTTGTCTTGCGTGAGACGCACCGTGATCAGGTGCGTAAGCTGGTAGGGACCATGACCCGGGCCGTTGGCAGCCGGGGATCCTGCAGGAGCGACGAAGTCGACCGCTGTGTCGTGGACGTGCGGCGTCGCGATCTCAGACGACGAGGCATAGGGCGCGGAGGGGGCCGGGGTTGGCGCCGCGCCAATCGGCACGAGCGACGCCGAGGCAGAGGACGACATCGGAGGGAAAAACCCAGGAGCAAACTGCGAGGAGCCAAGGTACAGCGGGCGCGACGTGGTTGACGCAGCCATGTGGCTAGTGGTGCTCGCGGCGAGGATCGCGGCAAGCTGTGGCGGGATGAAGGGCGACGCCGCAGGGGCGGTGGCAGAGAGGGCAGCGGAAGAGGATGAGGTGGCGGCAAAGGAGCTCATGGTGGCGGCGATCTTGGTGGCGGCGCGGCAACAGAGAGAGGCGGCGGCGGCGGCACCAAGGACAGGGCGGCGGCTAGGGTTTTGCGAAAACCTAGTCTAATACCATGTTAAACTGTGGTTTGGTGGAAACTGGCTCAACGCATCTGGTGCGTGGCCTATCTCTTTATATAAGGTACCAAGAGGTACAATACAGATACAAATATAGTTGTCGTACAATATACAGTCTAACAGGATGTAGTACATTTATTTCAAAAGGAAGTAAGCTACTACGGAGTAGGATATAAGCATTAACAATAGATTCATTATTCCCGGACTACACAAACTGAAGATGCATACAAAATTACAACACCAGGTGTATTATTTCAAAACGATAATGACCATGTTCATTACCAATTCAACAATGCTCATCAAACATTTTTAGCACAATCATATTCATGTACTACCAGCACTGACATTCCCGCAAACAGTTGGTCTTTAAGAACCATTCACACACCCGCAAAAAAAATAAGAACCATTCACAAGCATGTCATCGTCAACTTCATAAAGCTTGAAAGTTGTAACAAAACAAGCACTGGTCATCAAGAGGACCATTCAAAGGTCTGCACACAACAGAACTTCTACTCCCTCCGTCCCATAATATAAGAACGTTTTTTATACTAGTGTAGTGTCAAAAATGTTCTTATATTATGGGTCAGAGGGAGTACCATACTTGGTGCAAAGAAACATCACTTTAGCTAGATTTCACTAATTTACTCTCTTAGAAAACATTATTTGTTTCATTATGTTTAGTTTTTAATTCATTTCCTGTTTTTAAGGATGAAACCAATGCCACTAATTTTGTTCCTTGTTTAAAAACTTTGTTTTTATGTAAAACTCACTATTATATGTTTATTCTTACATCTTAAAAGGTGCAATTTATGTTTAAATTGTGTGCAAATTGTATCATTATTATTTTTACTTTCTTTCTACTTAAAGGGCGTGGTACCAATGCCACTATACTTAATTTCTTCTTAGAGAAATTTTTATTTTTATTTTTGTGTTTGTAAGTAAGTATGCACGCAAGTATGGTATACCATGTGTGTTAATTATAGTAGAGAGCAAAAATTGCACTGTGTATCCATATTTTGCATACGACAAAAGTGCAATTTCAGAGCATACTTCTGTGCAAGTTATTTTTTAATTATCTTTCTTCTTAAAGGGTTTCATTTTCCCCTAGAAAACTCCATTATTTTGTTTTTGTTTTTGTTTTTATCTGTTCTTTCTTCTTAAAGGGTTTCATTCTTACATAGAAAACTTCATTATTTGGTTTTAGTTTTAGTTTTTGTATTTTTCTTTCTTAAAGGGTTTCATTATTCCATAGAAAACTTCATTATTTTGTTTTATTTTTTTCTCTTTCTTCTTAAAGGGTTTCATTCTTCCGTACAAATTTTTCATTATTTTGTTATAATTTTAGTTTTTGTATTTTAGTTCTTCTTGAAGGGTTTCATTATAGCATAGAAAACTTCATTATTTTGTTTTAGTTTTTTCTCTTAAAGGGTTTCATTCTTCCCTAGAAAACTTCATTATTTTTTTATTTTTTATTTCCTTCTTCTTAAAGGGTTTCAATCTTTCCTAGAAAATTTCATTATTTTGTTTTAATTTATTATTTTCTTTCTTCTTAAAGGGTTTTATTATTCCCTAGAAAAATTCATCATTTTGTTTCATTTTATTTTTTATTTTATTTCATTTTCTTTCTTTAGCGGTAATTCCAATTTCGTTCCTCTATTATATGGTTATCCTTTTGCATCACAAAAAGCACAATTTCTATGTAAAATGTGTGCAATTTTTTTTGTGAAACCCTTATGTGTAAGTTTTGTCAATATTTGATTTATTTTTTATATTTTTCTTTCTTTTTAATGATAAGACCGATTCCACTAAATCATTCCTTCTTAGGAAACTTCTTTTTCGTGAAAATTTCACGATTATATACTTATTATTGCATATTAGAAAAAATGCAATTTCTGGATAAATTATATGCAAAATTTGCCAATATTTTATTTTTATATTATGTATATATTCATTTCTTTCTCTAGAATACTACAATATTTTTATTTTGTTTCAGTTTTTATTTCATTATGTTTCTTCCTTAAGGAAATACTAATGCCATTAATTCATTTCTTCCTAGAAAACTATTTTTTGCGAAAAATCCATTAGTATATGCTTATTCTTGCATATTATAAAAAGCATAATTTGTGTATAAACTATGTGCAATTTTTTTTATTTCTCTTTTAAGGGCAATACCAATGACACTAATTCATTTCATCTTACAAATCTTTTCTTTTTGCAAAAGTTGCATTTTTACTTGCATATTATAAAAAGACGCAAATTCTATGTAAATAATGTGCAAATTTGGTTATTATTATTGGGGAACGTAGTAATTTCAAAAAAAATTCCTACGCACACGCAAGATCATGATGATGGCATAGCAACGAGAGGGGAGAATATTGTCCACGTACCCTCGTAGACCGTAAGTGGAAGCGTTATGACACGCGGTTGATGTAGTCGTACGTCTTCACGATCCGACCGATCCAAGTACCGAACGTACGGCACCTCCGAGTTCAGCACACGTTCAGCTCGATGACGATCCCCGGGCTCCGATCCAGCAAAGCGTCGGGGATGAGTTCCGTCAGCACGACGGCGTGGTGACGATGATGATGTTCTACCGGCGCAGGGCTTCGCCTAACCTCCGCGACGATATGACTGAGGTGGAATATGGTGGAGGGGGGCACCGCACACGGCTAAGAAATGATCCGTAGATCAACTTGTGTCTCATGGGGTGCCCTCCTGCCCCCGTATATAAAGGAGCAAGGGGAAGGGGGCGGCCGGCCAAGGGAGGAGTCCTACTCTCACCGGGAGTAGGACTCCCTCCTTTCCTAGTCCAACTAGGAGAGGGGAAGGAAGGGAAGGAGAAGGAGAAGGAAGGAGAGGGAGGAAGAGTAGGAAAGGGGGGCCGCCCCCCTAGTCCAATTCGGTTTGGGCTAGGGGAGCGCGCGCCCTGCCTCCTCTCTTCCACCACTTGGCCCATGAGGCCCATTGCTTCTTCCTCGTATTCCCGTAACTCCCCGGTACCCCCGAAAATACCCGAATCACTCGGATCCCTTCCGATGTCCGAATATAGTCATCCAATGTATCGATCTTTACGTCTCGACCATTTTGAGACTCCTCGTCATGTCCTGGATCTCATCCGGGACTCCGAACTCCTTCGGTACATCAAAACTCATAAACTCATAATATAACTGTCATCGAAACCTTAAGCGTGCGGACCCTACGGGTTCGAGAACTATGTAGACATGACCTAGAACTATTCTCTGTCAATAACCAATAGCAGAAACTGGATGCTCATATTGGCTCCTACATATTCTACGAAGATCTTTATCGGTCAAACCGCACAACAACATACGTTGTTCCCTTTGTCATCTGTATGTTACTTGCCCGAGATTCGATCGTCGGTATCCAATACCTAGTTCAATCTCGTTACCGGCAAGTCTCTTTACTCGTTACGTAATGCATCATTCCGTAACTAACTCATTAGCTACATTGCTTGCAAGGCTTATAGTGATGTGCATTACCGAGAGGGCCCTGAGATACCTCTCCGACAATCGGAGTGACAAAAACTAATCTCAAAATATGCCAACCCAACATGTACCTTCGGAGACACCTGTAGTACTCGTTTATAATCACCCAGTTACGTTGTGACATTTGGTAGCACCCAAAGTGTTCCTCCGGTAAACGGGAGTTGCATAATCTCATAGTTACAGGAACATGTATAAGTCATGAAGAAAGCAATAGCAACATACTAAATGATCAAGTGCTAGGCTAACGGAATGGGTCATGTCAATCACATCATTCTCCTAATGATGTGATCCCGTTAATCAAATGACAACTCTTTTGTCCATGGCTAGGAAACATAACCATCTTTGATAAACGAGCTAGTCAAGTAGAGGCATACTAGTGACACTATGTGTGTCTATGTATTCACACATGTATTATGTTTCCGGTTAATACAATTCTAGCATGAATAATAAACATTTATCATGAAATAAGGAAATAAATAATAACTTTATTATTGCCTCTAGGGCATATTTCCTTCACTCTCCCACTTGCACTAGAGTCAATAATCTAGTTCACATCACCATGTGATTTAACACCAATATACACATCTGTATGTGATTAATATCAATAGTTCACATCATCATGTGATCAACACCCAAAGGGTTTTACTAGAGTCAATAATCTAGTTCACATCGCTATGTGATTAACACCCAAAGAGTACTAAGGTGTGATCATGTTTTGCTCATGAGAGAAGCTTAGTCAACGGGTCTGTCATATTCAGAGCCGTATGTTTTTTGCAAATATACTATGTCTACAATGCTCTGCACGGAGCTACTATAGCTAATTGCTCCCACTTTCAGTATGTATCCAGATTGAGACTTAGAGTCATCTGGATTGGTGTAAAAGCTTGTATTGCTGTAACTTTTTACGACGGGCTCTTTTATCACCTCCATAATCGAGAAACATCTCCTTAGTCCTCACTAAGGATATTCTTGACCGCTGTCCATTGATCTACTCTTAGATCAAAATTGTATTCCTTTGTCAAACTCAGAGCAAGGTATACAATAGGTCTGGTTCACCGCATAGCATACTTTATAGAACCTATGACTGAGGCATAGGGAATGACTTTTCATTCTCTTTCTATTTTCTGCCATTGTCGGGTCTTGAGTCTTACTCAACTTCACACCTTTGCATCACAGGCAAGAACTCCTTCTTTGACTGTTCCATTTTGAACTATTCAAAAATTTATCAAGGTATGTACTCATTGAAAAATCTTATCAAGCGTCTTGATCTATCTATATAGATCTTGATGCTCAATATGTAAGAAGCTTCACCGAGGTCTTTCTTTGAAAAACTCCTGTCAAACACTCCTTTATGCTTTGCAGAATAATTCTACATTATTTCCGATCAACAATATGTCATTTACATATACTTATCAGAAATGTTGTAGTGCTCCCACTCACTTTATTGTAAATACAGGCTTCACCGCAAGTCTGTATAAGACTATATGCTTTGATCAACTTATCAAAGCGTATATTCCAACTCTAAGATGCTTGCACCAGTCCATAGATGGATCACTGGAGCTTGCACATTTTGTTAGCACCTTTAGGATTGACAAAACCTTCTGGTTGCATCATATACAACTCTTCTTTAAGAAAACCATTAAGGAATGCAGTTTTGACATCCATTTGCCAGATTTCATGAAATGTGGCAATTGTTAACATGATTCGAACAGACTTAAGCATCGCTACAGTTGAGAAAATCTCATTGTAGTCAAGACCTTGAACTTGTCAAAAACCTTTTTGCGACAAGTCGAGCTATGTAGATAGTAATACTACTGTCAACGTCCGTCTTCCTCTTGAAGATCCATTTATTTTCTATGGCTTGCCGATCATCGGGAAAGTCCACCAAAGTCCACACTTTGTTCTCATACATGGATCCTATCTCAGATTTCATGGCCTCTAGCCATTTTGCGGAATCTGGGCTCATCATCGCTTCCTCATAGTTCGTAGGTTTATCATGGTCTAGTAACATGACTTTCAGAACAGGATTAGCGTACCACTCTGGTGCGGACCGTACTCTGGAAGACCTACGAGGTTCTGTAGTAACTTGATCTGAAGTTTCATGATCATCATCATTAGCTTCCTCACTAATTGGTGTAGGAATCACTGGAACTGATTTCAGTGATGAACTATTTTCCAATTCGGGAGAAGGTACAGTTACCTCATCAAGTTCTACTTTCCTCCCACTTACTTCTTCGAGAGAAACTCCTTCTCTAGAAAGGATCCACTTTTAGCAACGAATATCTTGCCTTCGGATCTGTGATAGAAGGTGTACCCAACAATTTCCTTTGGGTATTCTATGAAGACGCACTTCTCCGATTTGGGTTTGAGCTTATCAGGATGAAACTTTTTCACACAAGCATTGCAGCCCCAAACTTTAAGAAATGACAACTTGGGTTTCTTGCTAAACCACAGTTCATATGGTGCCGTTTCAACGGATTTAGATGGTGCCCTTTTAACGTGAATGCAGCTGTCTCTAATGCATAACCCCAAAACAATAGTGGTAAATCAGTAAGAGACATCATAGATCGTACCATATCCAATAAAGTGCGGTTACGACGTTCGGACACACCATAACGTTGTGGTGTTCCAGGTGGTGTGAGTTGTGAAACTATTCCACATTGTTTTTAATTGAAGACCAAACTCGTAACTCAAATATTCGTCTCCACGATCAGATCGTAGAAACTTTATTTTCTTGTTATGATGATTCTCCACTTCACTCTGAAATTCTTTGAACCTTTTCAACTATTTCAGACTTATGTTTCATCAAGTAGATATACCCATATCTGCTCAAATCATCTTGTGAAGGTCAGAAAATAACGATACTTGCCACGAGCATCAACACTCATTGGATCGCATACATCGGTATGTATTATTTCCAATAAGTCAGTAGCTTGTTCCATTGTTCCGGAGAACGGAGTTTTAGTCATCTTGCCCAAAAGGCACGGTTCGCAAGCATCAAATGATTCATAACCAAGTGATTCCAAAAATCCATCTTTATGGAGTTTCTTCATGCGCTTTACACCGATATGACCCAAACGGCAGTGCCACAAATAAGTTGCACTATCATTATTAACTTTGCATCTTTTGGCATCAATATTATGAATATGTGTATCACCACGATCGAGATCCAACAAACTATTTTTATTGGGTGTATAACCATCGAAGGTCTTATTCATGTAAACAGAATAACAATTATTCTTTAACTTCAAATGAATAACCGTATCGCAATAACATGATCTTATCATATTTATGCTCAACGCAAACACCAAATAACATTTATTTAGGTTTAACACTAATCTCGAAAATATAGGGAGTGTGTGATGATGATCATATCAATCTTGGAACTACTTCCAACACTCATCGTCACTTCCCCTTCAACTAGTCTCTGTTTATTCTGTAACTCCTGTTTCGAGTTACTAATCTTAGCAACCGAACAAGTATCAAATACTCAGGGGCTATTATAAACACTAGTAAGGCACACATCAATAACCTGTATATCAAATATACCCTTGTTCACTTTGCCATCCCTCTTATCCACCAAATATTCAGGGCATTTCCGCTTCCAGTGACCATTTCCTTTGCAGTGTAATCACTCAGTTTCAGGCTTTGGTCCAGCTTTGGTCTTCTTCACGGGAGTGACAACTTGTTTGCCATTCTACTTGAAGTTTCCCTTTCTTTCCCTTTGCCCTTTTCTTGAAACTAGTGGTCTTGTCAATCATCAACACTTGATGCTCTTTCTTGATTTCTACCTTCGTCGATTTCAACATCACGAAGAGCTCGGGAATCATTTTCGTCATCCCTTGCATACTATAGTTCATCACGAAGTTCTAGTAACTTAGTGATGGTGACTAGAGAATTCTGTCAATCACTATCTTATCTGGAAGATTAACTCCCACTTGATTCAAGCGATTGAAGTACCCAGACAATCTGAGCACATGCTCACTAGTTGAGTGATTCTCCTCCATCTTTTAGCTATAGAACTTGTTAGAGACTTCATATCTCTCAACTCGGGTATTTGCTGGAAATATTAACTTCAAATCCTGGAACATCTCATATGGTCCATGACATTCAAAATGTCTTTGAAGTCCCGATTCTAAGCCGTTAAGCATGGTGCACTAAACTATCAAGTAGTCATCATATTGAGCTAGCCAAACGTTCATAACGTCTGCATCTGCTCCTGCAATAGGTTTGTCACCTAGCGGTGCATCAAGGACATAATTCTTCTGTGCAGCAATGAGGATAAACCTCAGATCACAGATCCAATCCGCATCATTGCTACTAACATCTTTCAACACAGTTTTCTCTAGGAACATATCAAAATAAACATATGAAAGCAACAACGCGAGCTATTGATCTACAACATAATTTGCAAAATACTACCAAGACTAAGTTCATGATAAATTTAAGTTCAATTAATCATATTACTTAAGAACTCCCACTTAGACAGACATCTCTCTAATCCTCTAAGTGATTACGTGATCCAAATCAACTAAACCATAACCGATCATCACGTGAGATGGAGTAGTTTTCAATGGTGAGCATCACTATGTTGATCATATCTACTATATGATTCACGCTCGACCTTTCGGTCTCCGTGTTCCGAGGCCATATCTGCATATGCTAGGCTCGTCAAGTTTAACCTGAGTATTCCGCGTGTGCAAAACTGGCTTGCACCCGTTGTAGATGGACGTAGAGCTTATCACACCCGATCATCACGTGGTGTCTGGGCACGACGAACTTTGGCAACGGTGCATACTCAGGGAGAACACTTCTTGATAATTAGTGAGAGATCATCTTAAAATGCTACCGTCAATCAAAGCAAGATAAAATGCATAAAGGATAAACATCACATGCAATCAATATAAGTGATATGATACGGCCATCATCATCTTGTGCTTGTGATCTCCATCTCCGAAGCACCGTCGTGATCACCATCGTCACCGGCGCGACACCTTGATCTCCATCGTAGCATTGTTGTCGTCTACGCCATCTATTGCTACTACGACTATCGCTACCGCTTAGTGATAAAGTAAAGCAATTACAAGGCGTTTGCATTTCATACAATAAAGCGACAACCATATGGCTCCTGCCAGTTGCCGATAACTTCGGTTACAAAACATGATCATCTCATACAATAAAATATAGCATCACGTCTTGACCATATCACATCACAACATGCCCTGCAAAAAAAAGTTAGACGTCCTCTACTTTGTTGTTGCAAATTTTACATGGCTGCTACGGGCTTAGCAAGAACCGTTCTTACCTACGCATCAAAACCACAACGATAGTTCGTCAAGTTAGTGCTGTTTTAACCTTCGCAAGGACCGGGCGTAGCCACACTCGGTTCAACTAAAGTGAGAGAGACAGACACCCGCCAGCCACCTTTAAGCACGAGTGCTCGTAATGGTGAAACCAGTCTCGCGTAAGCGTACGCGTAATGTCGGTCCGGGCCGCTTCATCTCACAATACCGCTGAACCAAAGTATGACATGCTGGTAAGCAGTATGACCTGTATCGCCCACAACTCACTTGTGTTCTACTCGTGCATATGACATCTACGCATAAAACCAGGCTCGGATGCCACTATTGGGGAACGTAGTAATTTCAAAAAAAATTCCTACGCACACGCAAGATCATGGTGATGGCATACCAACGAGAGGGGAGAGTATTGTCCACGTACCCTCGTAGACCATAAGCGGAAGCGTTATGACAACGCGGTTGATGTAGTCGTACGTCTTCACGATCCGACTGATCCAAGTACCGAACGTACGGCACCTCCGATTTCAGCACACGTTCAGCTCGATGACGATCCCCGGGCTCCGATCCAGCAAAGCGTCGGGGATGAGCTCCGTCAGCACGACGGCGTGGTGACGATGATGATGTTCTACCGGCGCAGGGCTTCGCCTAAACTCCGCAACGATATGACCGAGGTGGAATATGGTGGAGGGGGGCACCGCACACGGCTAAGAAACGATCCGTAGATCAACTTGTGTCTCATGGGGTGCCCTCCTGCCCCCGTATATAAAGGAGCAAGGGGAAGGGGGCGGCCGGCCAAGGGAGGGCGCGCCAGGGAGGAGTCCTACTCTCACCGGGAGTAGGACTCCCTCCTTTCCTAGTCCAACTAGGAAAGGGGAAGGAAGGGAAGGAGAAGGAGAAGGAAGGAGAGGGAGGAAGAGTAGGAAAGGGGGGCCAACCCCCTAGTCCAATTCGGTTTGGGCTAGGGGGGGCGCGCGCCCTGCCTCCTCTCTTCCACCACTTGGCCCATGAGGCCCATTGCTTCTTCCTTGTATTCCCGTAACTCCCCGGCACCCCCGAAAATACCCGAATCACTCGGAACCCTTCCGATGTCCGAATATAGTCGTCCAATATATCGATCTTTACGTCTCGACCATTTCGAGACTCCTCGTCATGTCCCCGATCTCATCCGGGACTCCAAACTCCTTCGGTACATAAAAACTCATAAACTCATAATATAACTGTCATCAAAACCTTAAGCGTGCGGACCCTACGGGTTCGAGAACTATGTAGACATGACCTAGAACTATTCTCTGCCAATAACCAATAGCGGAAACTGGATGCTCATATTGGCTCCTACATATTCTATGAAGATCTTTATCGGTCAAACCGCACAACAACATACGTTGTTCCCTTTGTCATCGGTATGTTACTTGCCCGAGATTCGATCGTCGGTATCCAATACCTAGTTCAATCTCGTTACCGGCAAGTCTCTTTACTCGTTACGTAATGCATCATTCTGTAACTAACTCATTAGCTACATTGCTTGCAAGGCTTATAGTGATGTGCATTACCGAGAGGGCCCAGAGATACCTCTCCGACAATCGGAGTGACAAAACCTAATCTCGAAATATGCCAACCCAACATGTACCTTCGGAGACACCTGTAGTACTCGTTTATAATCACCCAGTTACGTTGTGACGTTTGGTAGCACCCAAAGTGTTCCTCCGGTAAACGGGAGTTGCATAATCTCATAGTTACAGGAACATGTATAAGTCATGAAGAAAGCAATAGCAACATACTAAACGATCAAGTGCTAGGCTAACGGAATGGGTCATGTCAATCACATCATTCTCCTAATGATGTGATCCCGTTAATCAAATGACAACTCTTTTGTCCATGGCTAGGAAACATAACCATCTTTGATAAACGAGCTAGTCAAGTAGAGGCATACTAGTGACACTATGTTTGTCTATGTATTCACACATGTATTATGTTTCCGGTTAATACAATTCTAGCATGAATAATAAACATTTATCATGAAATAAGGAAATAAATAATAACTTTATTATTGCCCTAGGGCATATTTCCTTCAATTATATCTTTGAGTTTCCTTTGCATTTTCTTCTTCTTGGAGGGTAATACCAATGCTAATTCATTTTTACTTAAGAAACGTCATTATTTTGATTTTGTTTGAGTTTTTATTTCATTTTCTTTCTTCATTATGGGTAGAACCAATGCTAGTAATTCTTTACTTGTTTGGAAATTTTTGTTTGAGAAATTTCACTATTATATGCTTATTCTGCTATATTATAAAAGAGTGTAATTTTCTGTGCACATTGTGTGTAAAATCTGTCATTATTATTTTTTGATTGTTTTCATTTCCTTTTTTCTTAAGGATAATACCAATGATTACCTTCCAAAAAAATTGTTCCAAAAAATGTAGTACTAATGGCACTTATCCATTTCATTTTAAAAAACTTTTCTTTGCAAAAAAGTCCACTATTACATGCTTATTTTTGCATTTATAAAAATGTGCAATTTCGGTGTAAATAGTGTGCAATTTTTGTCATTATTTGTTTTAGTTGTCTCTTATTTTTCATCTTTATTAAGGTTATTCCCAATGCCACTAATTCATTGTTAGAAAACCCCTTTTTTCTCCAAAATTCCACTAGTATATAATTATTCCTGCATATTTCAAAAAAGTGCATTTTCTGAATAAATTGTGTGCAAATCTTGTCATTATTTTTCTTTTTTTTTGTCTTCTTAAAGTGTAATACTGAAGACATGAATGTATTCTTTAAAAAAACTTCTTTATGGGTGATACTAATGAAACCAATTCGTTCCGTCTTAGAGAACTTTCATTTTGCAAAATACTCCTCTATTATATGCGTACTAGCAATTTTCCATTTTTGTAACCATGTCTTATCAGTCGGGCTCATCTCATCTCATCTCATCTTACACACGCATAGGACAACTCACCGCTTGCTTATGAAACAGTATGAGATTAAAGAATTCGGTGACTCAGCTTTACTATTAGTTGGTAAAGGACAAGCATGCACCGGCCGGTCCACTACTACCCAAGGGAAGCTAGTACATAGATCGACTGAAACAAATTGTGGTCAGCCAACTGACCCAAATATTGTTTTCAGTCAACTGTCATCTAGCCGCTCGCAGGAAACATACCTCCCTCCCTGCCTCCGCCGTCCGCGTCCCCTTCCCCTTCCATAGGGTGGTAGCGCCGATAGTAGTGTTGCACGTATTGAGCCTCTGTTGCCACGGCCTCGCCCATGGCCATGCTCACGGTCTCCTCTACCAAGTTGCTTTCACTGCCAATGCCACCGACTGCCTCCACCTATCGCCCAACACCATCGCTCTTCACTGCATCCACCCCCTCCCTCTGATCCATATGTCGATGACGCCACATCATTCGGATGTGTCCTGGTCGCCGGAGACAACACCAATGACCACGAGTTCGAGCTCCCTCAGACCGCAAGTCGATGGAGCAACGCCTCACCCCCTCCCCGACCGTCCATGACAAGAAGAGAGAGCGTCGGGTTGCCAGAGACTTCACCAATGCGCACGCGGTCAAGCCTCATCCGGGCGCTGGTCGATGGAGGGGCGCCTCGCCCCCTCCTCCGTCCCCCATGCCAAACGACGACATGCAACTTGCACACCCCCGAAAGGATGCAGCGTTTGTGTTGCCGCCTCGCTCGAATCACGTCGCCGCCAGCGGCAGAGAGAGAGAAGAGGAAAGAGAGTGGCGCGGGGTTGTGGCCTAGGTTTCGTGTAGTGGCTGTGAGGTTTACTTATGTTTTTTTTTGTGTGTGTGTGGCGCGGGGGTATGTGTGTTTTGCGGACGGGCTTGGCCAGATCCCAAATTCAAATGCAGGCCGAATCTTTCGGGCGGTCGGTATTCTGAATAGCGACCGGAAAGGCAGGAAACAGGACCGACTTCGAACTCTATTTCGGCAATAAAAACCTTGGTCACAGATCGCCGCTACCACCACCGCCGCCGCCGCCTCGCCGCTCAAAACCCTACCCAAACCCCGGCTAGTGTCGTCCATGGAGAACCCCAGGCCCCTGCCCCCTGCCATCACCCCTCCCATGGCTCCCCTCCCCGTCCACCCACCCATCGCCCCCGTCCCCGCCCCACCCCGCGCCCCCGCCCCCACATCCGCCGCTGCCGGAGGCGGAGACGATGACGAGGTCGGCTACGAGGTCTCCGACGACCACCGCGCCGCGCGGGAGCGCCACGAGCGCGCCGTACAGGAGCTCCTGCAGCGCCGCCGCGCCTACGTCATGGCCGTGCCCACCAACGACTCCGCCGTGCGCGCGCGCCTCCGCCGCCTCGGTGAGCCCATCACGCTCTTCGGCGAGGGCGCGATGGAGCGCCGCGACCGCCTACGCGCGCTCATGGCCCGCCTCGAGGCCGAGGGCCAGTTCGACCGCCTTCTTGCGCGCGCAGGAGGACGAACAGGGAGCCCCGGGCGACGACGACGAGGGCACGGAGCAGATCAAGTACCCGTTCTTCACCGAGGGGACCAACCAACTGCTCCAGGCGCGCGTTGACATCGCCATGTACTCACTGCCCCGCGCCAAGGCCAGGATCGAGAGGGCCAAGCGACGCCTCGCCGACCCCGACGAGGACCCCGAGGCAGAGGCCGCCCTTGCTGTGAAACAGGCGGCGGACTTCGCGCTTGAGCGCAGCGAGATTGGAGATGACCGCCCGCTCACCGGCTGCTCCTTCTCCCGCGATGCCTCAATGCTCGCCACAAGCTCCTGGAGTGGGATCGTCAAAGTGTGGAGCATGCCACAGATAACCAAAATTGCAACCCTGAAAGGCCATACAGAACGTGCAACCGATGTTGCCTTCTCCCCAGTCGATAACTGCTTAGCGACAGCCTCAGCTGATAAAACTGCCAAATTGTGGAACAGCGATGGGTCACTTCTGATGTCTTTTGATGGTCACCTGGATCGTCTTGCGCGCCTTGCTTTTCATCCATCTGGAAAGTACCTTGGTACAGCTAGCTTTGACAAGACCTGGAGATTGTGGGACATCAACACTGGAACTGAACTTCTACTCCAGGAGGGACATAGCAGAAGTGTATATGGTGTCAGCTTTCACCCAGACGGTTCTTTAGCTGCATCTTGTGGGTTTGATGCTAGTTCTCGAGTTTGGGATTTAAGGTCAGGAAGATTGTACTGTACCCTCATTGGACATGTCAAACCTGTCCTAGGAGTCAGCTTCTCACCTAATGGTCATCTGGTTGCAACCGCAAGTGAAGACAATTTCTGTCGAATATGGGATTTGAGGACCAGACAAATGCTATATTCTATACCAGCACATAAGAGTCTCATCTCGCATGTGAAATTTGAACCACAGGAGGGTTATTATTTAGCGACATCTTCCTATGACACTAAAGCAGCGCTATGGTCAACTCGGGATTACAAACCAATTAAAAGCTTGTCAGGCCATGAGTCAAACGTTACTAGTCTGGATATTAGTGGAGATGGACAACAGATTGCGACTGTTTCACTTGATAGAACGATAAAGATCTGGTCATGCAGAGGCAGCGCGCGGGATGATGAGATGGAGTTGGATTAAGCATTGATTCCACCGTTGCTGGAAACAGGTTGTGCTAGTCTGTCCTTTTGCTGATCTGTCGTTCCAAGCTCTTTACATTTGATGATGCTATTTTATTGCGTCTATAACCCTTGGCCTTTGAAATACTAGATTACCTGTTGCGCCAAAATATTTGTATTTGTTAGTAACTTTAGGTTTAGGGTACGAATTGTAATCCTTTTATATGAAAAATTAAGAAAGACTTATATTTCAAAATATATATTTGAGCATGCATAATTAGTTATGTTATTCGGGTAACATGCAGCGCCAAATGGCGCAAGGTCCCATTTAAAACCCAGAGTGCTTTGAAAAGGATGGTCTTTCTTGGTAACATTAGGTTTTAGCAACCACTTAGGGCATCAATTGAAACCCTTGGATGAAAATTTAATGAGGATTTCTCTTTGTAAAATATATACTTGAGTGTGCGCAATTTGGAATCGATCACATTTGGAAACATGGGGTTGAAATAGCTGTAACATAGTTAATAAGATAATCAACGGTACCCTTCTTCCATAAGGATTCACTTCATTACATGGAAACATAGAGCCAATAAAATATTTCTTCACCAGGAAGTGTCTTTGATTTGCTCTTCATTTGCTATTGAAGCGGCTGGAACAATGCTCTCCTTGCAGCTCTTTGCCCAGACATCTTTGGTATTGGAAAATGAAGTAGTCATTACTTCAGCTGGTGGTATGTTCAGCCTTTTTCTGTTAAATGGAAGAGCTGCCTCCGACGATGCCACTAATTGTTCATTTGGTTCCTGAAGAGAAAAGTTCTCTCAACAAAGCATCCGACAGAAATAACCATAAGAGAAACACAAGCAGTCCATAAGCCAAATAAAAAACAAATGGCCCATCCCACTATAAATGTACCACAATGTGCACAACTTATTGATGCTTTCAGGCTAACACATGTTTTTCACAGCTAACTTGGCAGCACGTATAAACACAGAGTTGCAGACTGGGAGAACTGCAGATCGAAAAGCATATCTGATAGGTATGTTTGCCAGGCATGTCATACATTTTCTATAGTACCTTAGTGGAAATTCCACCAAAAATCATTGGAAAAGATTGCGAGTTTTCAGTTAACATTATATCAGTACAGAAGATGTAAGTATTTAGACAAACATAATTGAATGAGCAGCAGTGCACACTGATCTTTAGACGTAACGTCGTACAGAGAAGCTGGATTGATTCATGTAGCAGAAGTTATGTATCATCTGGAAACAGAAGGGTGGAAATACATAGTAATTACCGGAATGGTATAATTTTGATACATCCCACTGTCTCACGTATCATCCTAGCATAGTTGCCAGTCTAGGAATGCGTCCTGATCTTGTGTATGTGTTTTTCTCTAAACGCATGCCTGTAGACATGCCTACCCGACACCTCTTAAATGTTGACAGGGGTTGTTCATAATCTCATCATCCACAACGTTTTTCCTGAAGGACAAATTAATTGCAGTCATGTTCGTTTTTTTGCTCAGAAAAGGTATTAATATATTCAACTGCAAGTTACCACCACCTGGCCTTTATTTTGGCTGCAATTATTCTCATGTGACAGCAATATAGAACAGCATCAGAATCTTGACAGTATATATCTTGACTTAATAGATGTACTCCCTCCGATTCATATTAGTTGACGCACACTTGATACAACTTTGTATTAAAGTTGTACTAAGTGTGTGTCAATTAATTTGGATCGGAGGGAGTATGACACTTTCAAACCAAAGATTCCTAGCTGCTTTTTCAAATTATGTCAGTGTAAGTTTTCAATAGGGAATTTACTACTGGTGTTGGACCGTCAAACAAGGAAACCTTAATTACTGTGGTATCTCTCCGTTTGTATTTACATAGAAAATAATTCCCTTGGAAAAAGTGGGGAATCCATAAACAAAGAGGAAATCATTTCTAGATTCCTAATTAACCAATGAACTAAAAATCAAGAGGGGTTGACTGGCTGTACCCGTGCACTAAATTGGCAGCCTGTACGCATGTGTTTCTCTAAATTTTATTCCTATCTTCTGAATACGAATACAATTTTGGATTTAGCTACAATTGTAAAAAACTTGATGGCGAGAACTAAGTAGCAACCTTGCAGATCCTATATCCTAATGGTAACCATGGTAAACAACAACCTAGTCGACAAACAAAGGAGTAGCACCAAGCAGAATGTACCTCAACCGCAGCAGAGGCTGATGAACAGAGGGAACAACAACCACACAGGTACATGTTATTTCCTTGTTTATAGTTGTTAACCTTCCATCACCTGCAAGATAACCATTAAAAGCTGCAACCACAGTAAAACACCTTGCAGATTCATTATTTCACAATTCGTCAAAACTATCAAGTTTTAAATACAATCTCTCCTTGACCCATTGCATGGCTACTGCCAGTGCCAAACTATCAAACTGCCTTTTTCAGCTCCGCAGCATAAAGAAATCCATTTACCCCAAACACCTAGATTCACAATACAGCAACACCAATGGGCCAACTGAGTGGTGTCACCAGCAACGTAACCTACACTCCAAAAAGTAAAATATGATGCCACCAGCTAGATTGCTGAACAAACAAACTACTTGATTCTAATGAATAATGACTGGGTGCATCCTAAGCTCATACAGCATGATTTATGAACATAGTTTTTTTTAAAGCATATATGAAATAAATTAACTAACTAATTTGACCAACCGCTGTCGCCATCTTCTGAACTTAATCACAGGAAATGGCTGCATAGAGCAAAAATCCAAATCACATCAGCAAAGAAAAGCTATTTCTATGAGGCGCAGTAGAAGTGGTTAAGAGAGGAAGCCGTAGTATCCTCATCCCTTGTTCCCTGAGAATAATAGAAGATCAATTATATATATAGAAACTCTATTAGTGACCCAGTTATTCTTCACCCTGATCGATCGACCGGATGAGGGTCTGGGTCTGGCTAAGCCTCCACAGATGTTATGTTAGTTAATTGCTATTGAATATTTCTATTTGGTTGGACAGGATACTGCAAATTGGCTTCTGCAAACATCCAGAGTTAGTCCATGTAATTCTTTAAATTTATTATACAAGTAGTCGTTTCTGTCAACCAAGTGCCAACAAAATATGGCATCCATTTTTTTTTTTTGCATGATTTGTAACCGCACTTGGTCGGTCTGCTATGTGTTATCATTGTTGTGAAACCAGCTAGTAATGGAAATATCGCTTGCCTATTTTGTTAGATTGACCCAGCCAATTGTAAGAGCGTCACTTCTGGATTTGGTAACTTTTCCTGAAAGAGCAAAGGGGCAAAGGGTTTCTTCGTATTGCACAAGACTTTGATCTATCTGGCTGGTTCTGCTTCAGCTGAGGCTATCACCGATGTTGCCCTCTGCTCTATGGAGCCATGGAGGTTGTAAAGGTCCGTGTTCAAACACAACCTGCCTTTTTGCAAGAGGTTTGTCTGATGGCCTCCGTAAGTTTGTGAAGGCTGAAGGATATGCTGGGTAAGTTGAGGCAAGTGACTGAAATATTGAAATCTATTCTTCTCTGTAACTGTAATCTCGCTCTTCATAAACAACTTTTCGTATGCAGCTTGTACAAGCGATTGTTCCGCTCTAGGGCCGACAAATTACTGTTGCTTAACTTGTAGCACGAGGGATAGAGTGTTGCTTCCGTGTACTGAGTAAAAACCTGTACGATGAACACCAAATTCAAACCTGTACGATGGCAGTGAAGTTGCGCCTCCGAATCTCTTCGCATCCTGATGTAATTAGTTCGTTAGAACTCAATTCTGTAGCAGTAATTATTTCTGAATTTCTCCTGCTGCTGGTTACCGAGTTCCAAGTGACATTCAGTTGTTCTCTAAACGAATTTTTTTTGTACTACTAGTAAAAATGATTTTTATTACATGAGATATTTTCCAGAACCATCAGTTACTCTTCAATGTGGAATCTATTTATTATATGGATTTGTTATTCCTGGGCCATGTCGTTGGTTATATGATTTTATGTTTTTCCACTATTGGGAAACTGCAATCGCGAGTGTAGTGGGTGGCGGCGGCAGTTATGTTTTGCCAGTGTTGGGGAATTGTAAGCGTGAGTTTGGTGTTATGTGGATCAAATTATATTAGTAGTATTAGATCAACATGCAAAATAATACTCCTATAAACAAATATAATGGTTTTAGATAATTAGGTAGTGATCTAAAATGTCGTTTCTAAATATAAGTCTTTTTAGAGCCGTATGTAGTGCATATTGAAATCTCTAAAAAGAAAAAGACTTATATTTAGGAACGGAGGGAGTATTTGCTTATAGAGGGAGTAGTTGATAAGGAGGAGGGGGAACACTTCGGGTGTGAGCCAGATTCTTTTTTAGTGGCACAATTCATGTTAAAGTAATATTTGAGGGCTAAACTGGAAATATGTCAAAGTGATAAAGCTAAGTTACGAATGGAGTAATGTTCTTCCGTTAATGG
Organism: Triticum dicoccoides; assembly: GCF_002162155.2. Taxonomy (NCBI): domain Eukaryota; kingdom Viridiplantae; phylum Streptophyta; class Magnoliopsida; order Poales; family Poaceae; genus Triticum; species Triticum dicoccoides. Next base: position 198,250,983 of record NC_041383.1, read on the forward strand.
AGAACCCCTCCGCCGCTCCGCGTGTGGAGGCCGAAACAGGCTTGCGCCCCGCTATATTAATATAGCAACTGGAGCACCAACAACACAACCGCGCCCAAAAGAAAAAAGAGAGAAAGCATAAAAGGAAACAACTCGCATCTAGGGTTCCTAGCGCCGCCGCCGGCTCCCCCAGCCAGCACGTAGCCGCTGCCGTCGCCGCAGTCGGAGTCCGCCGTTGTCGCCAGCCCCCTCACCCCTTCCCGACCCCTTCCTCCCCGGCCCATCCCTGTGCCCCGAGCGGCGACCGTGGCGGCACCGCTCGCCCGTGCTCCTAGCGCCCATCCTCCCCGCCCCTCCTTGCCGCCGCCCGGGCGGTGTCTACGGCGTGAGGATCTTCCTTCCCCGTGTGTCCTGGCCTCCCACTCGAGGGTGAGTCCGGATGGTGGTGCTACTCGGACGGCAGGCGGTCCGGCAATCCCCGGGTGGCTTGTCCGTGGTGGTGCTGCCCCTTGGCGGTGAGGTAGTGGCCGCCGGTGAGCTGGTCCGACGCGTCGCCCCCGGCCCAGATCTAGGCCCTTGGGCCCCATCTGGGTTATAGGCGGGCCGGTTCGGTAGTGGCCGCCGGTGAGCTGGTCCGACGCGTCGCCCCCGACCCAGATTTGGGCCCTTGGGCCCCATCTGGGTTATAGGCGGGTCGATTCGGTAGTGGCAGCCGGTGAGCTGGTCCGACGTGTCGCCCCCGACCCAGATCTGGG
>NC_041383.1:198251826-198414158 GCF_002162155.2 Triticum dicoccoides
TCGGTAGTGGCCGCCGGTGAGCTGGTCCGACGCGTCGTCCCCGACCCAGATCTGGGCCCTTGGGCCCCATCTGGGTTATAGGCAGGCCGATTCGGTAGTGGCCGCCGGTGAGCTGGTCCGACGCGTCGCCCCCGACCCAGATCTGGGCCCTTGGGCCCCATCTGGGTTATAGGCAGGCCGGTTCGGTCCTCCGGCGCTGTCGGATGGAGATGCGCTCCTGCTCGGACGTGGAGCGCAGAACGATGGTGTGCCTGCTGCATCGCGATGGCGGGGGCTTCACGGGCCCCTCCGAGGCTTGGTCGGACCTGCGGGCCCGCGGGACTGGTGTGCTTCTGCTGCTGCGTCAGGTCGGCTACTGCCTCGATGGTGGAGGTCGGTCCCTCCCGCGTGTCTACGGTGCTGCTGCTCCTGGTTTCCAGCAAAGGTGCGTCCCTTTTTTTCAAGCATTGCATATTAGCTTCGGTGAGACGGCGTCCACGATGACAAGGCCATGGTGGCGTATGTTGGTTGATGGTGTGTGTGGTGGAGGGCTTCGAAGCGTCTGATGGCCGGGGTGAGGGTCGAGAGAAATCCGTGTCGAGGTTTGACGCCGACAATGGGGACGTCTGCGTGCGCCACCATCCCTTCCTGAAGGGCGTCAGTTTTTACCCCTACCCAACTCCCTCGGCGTATCAGGGGAAACCCCGGGACTTGTCCGGGCAGCAGCGTCGTCGCCGTCGCTTCCCCTCCTGAGTGTGTTGCTTGTTTCGCGTGGTTCGAAGCACTAGGAGCGTGGTGGGACAACTTTCACATCGCGTGTCTTCTTCGTTTTGTTGATCCGCCTTGTCGGCGTTGTTTTGTTTTCCGCGTGTGGAGGCAGCCATTGGCCACCGCCGGGATGCGTCGCGCGCTGGGGTTGCCGCGCCAGGGCCGGGAGATGAGGGCCTTGTGCCTCTCGTGGCGCTGCCTCCTAATTTGTACTGAGGCCAATAGTCGTGGTCGCGCCAGGAGCATCATCGGGCCGAGGGCTGCCGCGTGACGCAGCGGCCACGCCATCGCCTCGCATTGTGCATTGTGTGGCGCCTCCGTGTGGGCTGGGGAACCGGACCTGACCGCGGGCTGCCGCGGGAGGTTGCCTCCGCGTCGTGCGGCTTGGAGGGAGGGGCTCTCCGCGATTCCGCGCCTTGAGAGGGTGTGGTCGAGCCGTCATTTGGAGGAACAGCCTCCATCTACCTGGGGGATGCGGCCGTCGTTCCACGGCTCGGCATCGTGGACGTCATCTCCGCCATGGCTGGTGCTCGCCGGTGACTCCCCGCGGCCTCCACCCGAAAGAATCGCCTTCGCCCTCCATGTAATAAACTCGGCATCAAACATAGCGATCCTGGCGACGGGCGTAGACAAGGCAAAGGCCGTGCATTTGGCCGTGTCTGACAGCAGCGACGGTCCAGACGCCCCCGCGTCCCTGCCTGCCAAGATGGTCCAGCCAACGCACGGGAAGCCGGTGTGGTTTCTGGACAAGGCGGCAGCCTCATCACCCGAGGCGCTGCCTGACGATGCGTACGAGCAGCAGCATCGTGAGTACTAGCTAACTGAGAACAAAGCGGGGATTCCTTTGCTTTGAAAAATGGAGGTGTGTAGGTACTTAGGTGCGTGGATCATATGATGGAACAAGGTTTGCTTCGTCCGACGCCTTTAGTCCTCTTCGTGTTAGTCCGACGCATGGTTCGTTCCATGGAATCGGAAGGGCCGTCAGTTCTGGCGGACGACGGAGATGGTTTCGTGCGGCATTGATGTTTATGCGCGCGTTGTGGCCTCAGAGTTGAGAACATTAAAACCTGAATTGTGGCCAGTTTTTATGGTATTGTGAACCCCATTCTATCTAGCTAAGGTTAGATTCTTCCGCAGGCATGTTTTTCTTTGTATGCACTCCTTCCGTTCCAAATTAGTCTTCGTAGTTTTAGTTCAAATATGAACTAAAACCACGACGAGTAATTTGGAACGGAGGGAGTAGCTGGTATGGTCCTGTGCGTTGTTTGGAGCACCACCTAGAACCAGGGCTATAGATTCGTCTCGTTTTACCTGATGTGGGTTCTGTGTTTTTCTGCCGTGACATTTCTCGTGATTTCTTGTCTTTGCCAAATAGAATTTGGTTCGATGTAATTTTGGTGAATTGCTGCCCAAAAGGTTCTGATCGTTCTTCAAATAGGTGGCTGTACAATGCATTGCCATTATCCGCATTGTTTTTTGCCACTTTGCATACTTGTCCCAGGTCAGTCTGGTTGAGATAATACAGGCAAAAAACCAACATCTACATGATGATTGGTTGCGTGCATACTCTTAAACACTCTGATGCGGCTATTTTTGTAACCCGCCACTTGTTCATCGCATGCTTCCCATAAACTGTAAACCCTCGGAACTCTTCCTCGAAACACCACATACCACTTGTCCTAATATGGCAGAAGAGCAAACAATTCAAGCAGTAAGCATGCATGATCATACAACACAACAAGTTCATCCTATCACTAGTATGGTGTGATCCTACTATCAAATCCAAAAAATGGTGTCATCCTACTACCGCTAATTCGTCATCGGCATGAGGGTTACTATACTACCTCATAGAAAATATGCAGGCCAACATCAAGAGTTTATCAATCCCTTTTCAAATTCATGTTCTTTTTAAAATTCATGATTTTTTTTATAAAAATAGAATATTTTAAAATCAATTAAGAAAATAAAATTGGTGAACTTTTTTATCTTCGTGCACTTTTTCCAAATTAACAGTCATTTTCTAAATTTTGATTCTTTTTAAATTCGTAATCTTCTTGCAAACTTTCACCAAATTCATGATTTTTTTCTCTAATTTGTGATCTTTTTTCAAATTCATGAACTTTTTAAAATTCGTGACTTCTCTAAACCTACATCAAGCAATGAACTTTTTAAAATTCATTTTATGGGGGATTGATAAACTCTAGATGTTGGCCTGTATATTTTTTATGAGGTAGTATAATAACCCTCATGGCGATGACCAATTAGCGGTAGTAGGATAACGCCATCTTTTGGATTTGATGGTAGGATGACACTATAATAGTGGTAGGATGAACTTGTTGTGTTGTATGATCATGCATGCTTACTTATATTTCATGTCTAGTGTGCTCCATTGCTTGATGCTTGAATTGTTTGCTCTTTTGCCATATTAGAACAAGTGGTATGTGGTGTTCCGAGGGAGAGTTCTGAGGGTGAGTTCGGAGGGTTTACAATTTACGGGAAGTATGCGATGGACAAGTGGCAGGCTACAAAAATATCTGCTTCAAAATATTTAAGAGTATGCAGGCAACCAATCAACATGCAGATGTTGGTTTTTTGTCTGTATTATCTCAACCAGGCTGACATGGGACAAGTATGCAAAGTGGCAAAAAACGGTGCGGATAATGGCAATGCACATGCTTGTACAGCCACCTATTTCAAGAATGAAATTTCAGAACCTTTCCTTTTGGGCAGCAATTCAGCAAAATTACGTCGAACCAAATTCCATCTCGCAAACACAAGAAATCACGAGAAATATGACGGCAGAAAATCACTGAACCCACATCAGGTAAAACCAGACGAATCTATAGCTCTGGGTTCCAGGCAGCGCTTCAAATAACACAGGATCAGCCACACACAAGAAAAAACACGCCTGCAAACGAATCCAATCTTAGCTAGATAGAATGGAGTTCCCAATACCATAAAAACTGGCCACAATTCAGGTCTTAATGTTCTCAACTCTGAGGCCACAACGCCCGCATAAACATCAACGCCGCACAAAACCATCTCCGTCGTCTGCCGAAACTGACGGCGCTTCCGATTTCCCGCAACAAACCATCCGTCGGACTAACACGAAGAGGACTAAAGGCGTCGAACGAAGCAAACCTTGTTCCATCATATGATCCACCCACCTAACTACTTACACGCCTTAATTTTTCACAGCAAAGGAATCTCCACTCTGTTCTCTCTAAGCTAGTACTCACAGATGCTGCTGCTGGTAGGCATCGTCAGACAGCGCCTCGAGTGATGAGGCGGCCGCCTTGTCCAGAAACCACACCAGCTTCCCGTCCGTTGGCTGGACCATCCCGGCAGGCAGCGGGGCGGCGGCGTCTAGGCCGTCGCTGCTGTCAGACACGGCTGAATGCACCGCGTTTGCCTTGTCGACGCCCGTCGCGAGGATCGCGATGTTTGACGCCGAGTTTATCACAGGGAGGGTGAAGGTGATTCTCTCGGGTGGAGGCTGCGGGGAGTCCGTGATGTAGGTGACCCAGTCGTCCTTCAGCTCGAGGGCTTGGTGGTTAGGGAACAATGAGGCCACATGTCCGTCGGAGCCCATGCTGAGGAGGATGAGATCAAACTTGGGGCAGTCGTTGCTCTCTGAGACTCCTATAGTGCGGATCTTGACCAGCTGCCTGATGACAAATTCGTAGTCCGTTGCTGCGTCCTCCACCGTGGCGCCGTCATTTATGGAGTAGACATGGCCACTCAGAATAGGTACCTAGAAAAATTTTAGATACAACAGATGGTTAACTTGGTGCAAACAAATGAATTCAGTATCACGGCGGAACACCATATTCTTGTACTACTAAATAATGTCTGCATCTTTTTTGCTTGTTGGTGCAAGATAATAAACCAAATAAAGTGAAATCATGGAATCTATGTAACATAAAATGGCAAGGGCACTGGTATGCAGGGGAAAATACACATGATCAAAGACTTTGCACAAGAACTGATTTCACCTGTCTCATGGGAAAAAAAAAGATGCAGACTTTGCCTTAAACTCCTTCAACTACATAAATCATGTGGTTGGTGCAACTTAAGACAGGTGTGCCAGAGGCAATCATCATGTTCCAATCAAGAGTACTCATTTGGATAAGCTCTTAGTCTGACAATAAAGACTGGAGATGACCCTGAGAGAAGATAGGGTGTGGTTGGTGGTGGGGGTTGCAAGAGTAGTTGGAAGTTGGAACTACTGAAGTAGCTGTTAGGAAGTCTTAATCTGGTTCCCATGGTTGCCAAATGATACCGAACAATCTGAACATAGCAGACTACCAGGAAATGGTATAGCAAAATGGCCTACCTGACTCACAAGCTACCAGAACAACCACCAGTATCTAATATGCAGAATCTACAGAAGGGTGATATTCTTAACTTACATAATAATAATATTGCATATTTGTGTCTTTCACCATGTTAAAATACCAGTATGAAAGCACAACGAACAGTATTCGGGCAAGTAAAATGTACTACTCCCTCCGTTCCTAAATATTTGTCTTTCTAGAGATTTCAACAAGTGACTACATACGAAGTAAAATGAGTGAATATACATTCTAAAATATGTCTACATACATCCGTATCTTGTAGTCCATTTGAATGTCTAGAAAGACAAATATTTAGGAACGGAGGGAGTATATGCCAAATGAGAAAAAGACATGAGACTGCAATACAACTCTGAGCCAAGGCATGTTATAACTCTAAACCTGGTCTTTCTTTGAACTTTTTTTTATTGTAATAGAGAACATGAAATATTTGATTATTAATATATTATTGTAGCCCATCGGTTGGTCCTTACTACTGAATTCTTCTGGCCAACACTTACACTTTTGACTACTGAAATTAACTCTCAAAAGTCCAACAACTTGGACATTTATCAAGAACCAAATACTCAGAACATTCGGCGAACAATAATAGTACGAAGTCACAGGTCCATCGTACAATCAATTGGATTGACAGGCAGGATAATCTACTAACAGTGGACACCAATAATAATACTCCATTACACATGGCACTTGATTTGAGATTTCTACAGTGTAACAATTTCAAATATACCCACTTCAGCTCTTTTCCCTCATAGCTGATACGCAAATTGTAATCTAACACCATATGCAGTACAGAAAAGGAAAAGGAAAAGGAAAACCCTGAATGACCCATCTGGGAACTGCTATTGGCTATTTGACTTGATATACTGAAGAAAAGTACTATGCATGATGGATCTCATGCAAGGTATAAATAGCATCTCATAAGCACAATGTAAAATGAAACTCAGGCAACAAATACCCAGAAACTAATATATGCTCTAGGTTATACAGCAAAATTTCTCCTAAAGTCCACATACCTTTGATAGAAATTCTTCTTTTGTTAACTTATAGTTACTGTCTGCATGGTTCTTTGCTACAGCACGTTCGTCAGACCAGAAAATGTACCATTTAGACCAATCCAGGGTCTTGTTGTATGGCACTTCACAAAGTTTCCTTTTCATAAATTAAAAACAAGATATTTCAGATGCAATAATGCAAACTGTATTGAAAATTCTTGCACAGAAACATATATAGCATATTAGCTAACAAAGAATAGCAAAATTCATTACCTCAAAAAACTGACAAGGGGCCCTCCAGATAGGGCAATAGCGAAGTATCCCCTTTCTTTAACAGAGATTTCTGAAACTTGGGAGATATACTCAGCTAGATCTGTTACTATCTCATCTGAACTCTCAAAAATCCTTATTTCACTGTTTAGTTTTGGCTCATATGAGGCAGCCATTTCCCTCTCCATTGTTTGCTTCAGCCTAGAACTCTACCGAGTTATTACCACACCAAATAATCCTGCACAAAAAGCACCAATATATTATCAACAAGGAGGTCCAGCAGAAGTGATCCAACTCGTGCACAGAACATCAGAATTTAAGAAAGCTGCAACATAGTTACATAATCTAGCTTTCAGCAAGGCACCAAAATCTTGAAAAGCAAAATAAAATCTATCCTGCAAAATATCATGTACAGAACATCAGAACTTAAGAAAACTTCAAAGTTCAATCATGGAAACAGTTCTTAAGTTCCTAATAGTTTCATGTTGAAAAAGAGAGATAATCTCTAATAGCTTCAGCCAGAAAGATGCCAAAACGGTGAACAGAGGCATGTGATCAATCCTATACAATATCATCACCTAATCCCATACACCCTGTTATCCTATATAGTGCATATCACCATCATAGCAGCGCTTTCCTTATTAACTGGGATGTCACAATTGACAATTGGCAGTGAAAGATAACCTCCATCAACCAATATTAAAACATGCATCAGCAAGGCTATTTTGTCACTTTTATGTTAACTGACTATACAATTAGAAATATCATGCATAACCTCAAATGTGTAAAATAAACCTGCGGTAGAATATTACAACATGGGGCCACCTTCTAGAACACAGAAGAGTGACAATCGAGGAAACTGGAAAAGCAAGTAGATAACATGTTCATTTTTTTAATATGGCATCCTTCTACAAGCTATGTTTGGACTTTCAGATAGCATAACAGGACAAATTGCCAACTTGCAGGGGAAATGGTTAGAGAACTACTACTGTGTTTGTAGAGCTTGACCAGAAGGAAATAGTTTTAAAGAAAAGAGTTTGCACACAACATCAAAACACCTAAAAAAAATGAACATAAACGCCTTTCACGTCAACCTGAGGAAGCATAGATTTGCTGTATAATATGATGTGACAGCAAATCTAATTCAATTTGCTAATATACATGAGATGATAGATCTACCATTGATCTAAATCATTCTACTAATCTACTTTGGCATTCCCTGTAAATTTTGGAACAGCTGGAACTCACTGTCAACCCACGGTTGGCAGAGTAAAACAGAGCACTGCACATGAACATGTCGCCAAAACGACAGATCCGAAATTCAGATGCAAATGATCTCTTGTGAACTAATACACGTGGCCCTAGGTTCCCAAACCAATTAAGATAAAATGACATAAATCCAAAGCATCGTAGTATAGGCGTAATCACCAAAACTGAACCTCCAACGATATTACTCTGAAATAAGAAAAGGCATAGCAGCATGAGTAATCTCAGCTTTACACACAAGAGTATCACACAATTAGTAACACTGGTCTAGAGAAGTAGAGAGCATAAATACTGGAGTACCTCCGTCCCGAATTATAAGATGTTTTGGATATTTCAATATGGACTACCAACAGACTAAAATGAGTGAACAAACACACTGAAACGCGTCTATATACATCCAATTCAAAAAAAAAAAAGTTAGAACAGCTTATAGTTTCAAACGAGGAAGCAGGTCATTAAAAGATAATACGCTGGCTTCTACTGGTGCTAACTGCTAAGCTTAACTCAACTCTGTAAACAGCATTGGGGAAGAAAAACTAGCAAGGGAAAGTGCAGCTGCAAGGTTTAGCGGACACCATTTGAGCCGAGACGAGTTGAAAGATTCCAAAGCATTGTTGCTGTGGAGTCGCAACAAAAGCGCACCAGTGAAAGAAAAGAGAAGAAAAAGGCAGGAACGCCGCAGTGAAACCCGCTCTAGATGCCAGGCTGAAAAAGGCGCCGCTTCCTTTGGCCCGTTCCGCCCTTATCCCGCTGGGAAAAGGAAAACCGGAGGAACTCGGATGACGCCACACCATTGCCCGTCAGATGGAAGAAAGCAGCAAGATCAAGAACTGACCCTCCACCCGTAATTCAGCAGTTCGTCTCCAAATCGAGCTTCCGGTTCCACGGCTGCACCGCACCCCGTCTAAAACCCCGCTGCGGCGGAACGAGCCAATCGGCCGTCATTCCTCCGCGCGGCGACGTTCTAAGGGCTGCTCGAGAATTTCGAGCCACGATCCGTTCGAGAAGAGCAGGGAGAATTGCGGTCCATGGCCGCTAGCTGCCTGGCGCTGCTCCGGGCCATCTCCGCCGAAAATCAAGAACCAGCCCAACACCCAGGTGAAGAAGGAGGAGGAAAAGGAGCCCTAGCGCCCGGATCCAAAGGACTCACCAGCGCTGCGCATTTGCTTCCCCCTCCTCCTGCTGCTGCTGCTCTCTTCTTGTCCTCCCACCCAAAGCCGCAGGGAAACAGAGGAGGGGTATAAAAGGAGAGGGCGGGGCGAGCCTACTGTACGCACATACGCATGGAGCAGACGAAGAAGATGGCCTCTTTTTTCTTTCTTTCTTTCTCGGCGCATATAAAATCATTACTCCCTCCGTATCCGTAAAGAAATACAAGAGCGTTTAAATCACTGAAATATCAGAGGAGAAAAAGGGGTCGACGACGTCTGCGTCAGAGAGAGGGGAGAGGGATATAAACCTTTGCTTTGATCTGAATTCTCTGCGGTCGTGCTTCCTTCCCCTCCGGCGTCTCCCACTCTCCCTCCCTCCTCGCTCTTCTTTCCTTTCCTTCTGCTCCTCCGCTCTGCTCTGCTCTGTGGCGTCTCCGCTCTACGAGTGGCTTTATCACACTCTCCTGTTTGTTGGCATGGATGCTTCCATTAAATTTCAGTTGGGTCCATCTGTCGAGCCGCAGGGCACGTGCGGCTGCCCTCATCCTTATCTCCCCGCCTCGCTTGTCGTCTACCTCGGCGCGCTGATTACCGCTCGCGCTCACGCTTCCGCCCAAAACCCATTTACTTTCTCTCTAAGCAGCGTGCACTCCATCCATCCTTTTCTAAATATAAGTCTTTTTAAAGATTTTAATATGAATCACATGCCGATGTATGTAGACGTAGTTTGGAGTGTAGGTTCACTCATTTTGTTCATATGTACCTTCGTCCAAAACCCATTACTTCCTCTAAACGTGTACTCCATCCACCCGTTTCTGAATATAAGTTTTTTAGAGATTTTTTAATATAAACCACATGCGGATATGTATGTAGACGTAGCTTTATAGTGTAGGTTCACTCATTTTGTACGTAAGGACTTTATTTAGAAACGGAGCGAGTATTTCCAAAACACGACGTTATTACAAAGAGCCGTAGACAGCTCTACTGCGTCACGAGGACTAGAGCCGAGCCAAGTGAAAGGGCATCACGACACCCGATGCTGAACGTCACCGAGGAGCTGGTTTTGCAAATCGATGTGCCATGGACATAGTTTTTTTTTAAGTAGTAACGTTGTGATTGTGTGCACATTATCCTGTTTCTTTTTGTCTAGCTTTTTATGTGTTCCATTTCATTTTTTGGGTCAAGTATCTGCAGTATTTTTTATTTTTTTTGCAGTTGCCATATTGTTGATGCAAGTTGAAGGGAACTTGCTGTCCCGCTCATCTTTTTGGGGAAAACGATGCAGCCCCTGTCTACATCCCCAACTGATTAAGGAGGATGCTTGGTTAAACGGGCTCCTTGAATTAGACATCCATTTGCTCCGTGCATGTTCGTTTGAGTCACCGCGCACAGAAAAATCGGTCCAACGCACCGACCCAAATTAACGCGCGTCTGGTTTTTGTCTGCCTGCCGACCCATTTCTGGCCCAAATTTAGGCCTCATTTGCGTCAGTGCAGACACAAAGCAGAGGCGGGCGACGCGCGGCTACTCCTCCCCCTGGCCCAGCAGTCGGTGTCACATTGGCCATTCTCTTCCACCCCTATCGACAGCAAGCCCTTGCTGCTCCACCCCGTCGCCGTCGCCGCCTAGTTCCGACGTCCCTGCCAACAGTCCACGCCCACACACCTCCCCCGCACCCCACCACCTCCCACGTCACCGCCGTGACTGCCTCGTTGCTGGGCCACCGCAGCTTCCCACCCCCACCTCGACATCGCCGCAAGCACGAAGTTGCCTCCCGCGGCCCCGACCAGCTCCTTCATCTGATGCCGCCGTGCTCGCCTGACACCGCCACGCTCGTCGGACGCCGCCGGGCCAGCTACCTGGTCCAGGGGAGGCGTGCATCTCTTCGCCGACCAGCTTCTTCGACGACGCCGACAAGTTGTTCGATAGTTTGCCCCCAAGGTACAAATGGACTCCGCCGACGAGTTCTTTTTCCATAATTTTCTCTACGACTCCGACGATTTCTCATACGGTGATGAGGAGATTGTTGGGAAACGTAGCATGCAATTTCAAAAATTTCCTACGCTCATGCAAGATCTATCTAGGAGATGCATAGCAACGAGAGGGGGAGAGTGTGTCCACGTACCCTCGTAGACCGAAAGGGAAGCGTTTGACAACGCGGTTGATGTAGTCGAACTTCTTCTCGTTCCGATCGATCAAGCACCGAACGTACGGCACCTCCGAGTTCTGCACACATTCAGCTCGATGACGTCCCTCGAACTCTTGATCCAGCAAAGTGTCGAGGGAGAGTTTCGTCAGCACGACGGCGTGGTGACGGTGATGGTGAAGTGATCCGCGCAGGGCTTCGCCTAAGCACTATGACAATATGGCCGGAGGCGTAAACTGTGGAGGGGGCACCGCACGCCGCTAATAGATGTTTGTGTGTTCTCTAGGCGCCCCCTCCCCACATATATATAGGTTGGAGGAGGGAAGAGGCAGCCGGGGGGCGCCCAAGTAAGCCGAGTCCTACTTGGGCTCCCACCCCAATTGGGGCCCCCTTCCTTGTTTTGGCACTAGGAGAAGGAAGGAGGAGGTGCCCCCCTTTCCCTTTCTCCCTTGAGAAGGGGAAGGAAAGAGGGGCTATCCCTCCTTCCTTGCCTTCCCTAGGGCTGGCCGGCCTGGTGGAGGGGTGCACCAGCCCCCTCTGGGCTGGTTTGTCCCTCCGTAGGCCCATTAAGCCCCTATAGCTTGTCGGGGGTTGCCTGGAACCCCTTCCGGTGACCCAATTTGTATCCGGTACCCCAGGAACACTTCCAGTGTCCAAAAACTATCGTCCTATATATGAATCTTTACCTCTCAACCATTTTGAGACTCCTCGTCATGTCTGTGATCTCATCCGGGATTCCGAACAACATTCAGTCACCAAATCACATAACTCATATAATACAAAATCGTCATCGAACGTTAAGCGTGCAGACCCTATGGGTTCGAGAACTATGTAGACATGACCGAGACTCCTCTTTGGTCAATAACCAATAGCGGAACCTGGATGCTCATATTGGCTCCCACATATTCTATGAAGATCTTTATCGGTCGAACATTATGACAACATACGTTATTCCATTTGTCATCGGTCTGTTACTTGCCCGAGATTCGTTCATCGGTATCTCCTTGCCTAGTTCAATCTCGTTACCGGCAAGTCTCTTTACTCGTTCCGTAATGCATCATCCCGCAACTAACTCATTAGTCACATTGCTTGCAAGGCTTATTATGATGTGCACTACTGAGAGGGCCCAAAGATACCTCTCCGATACTTGGAGTGATAAATCATAATCCCGATCTATGCCAACCCAACAAAAACCTTTGGAGATACCTGTAGAGCATATTTATAATCACCCAGTTACGTTGTGATGTTTAATTGCACATAAGGCATTCCTCGGTGTCCGGGAGTTGCATAATCTCATAGTCAGAGGAATATGTATTTAACATGAAGAAAGCAGTAGCAATAAAACTGAACAATCATTATACTAAGCTAACGGATGGGTCTTGTCCATCACATAATTCTCCTAATGATGTGATCTCGTTCATCAAATGACAACACATATCCATGGCTAGGAAACTTAACCATTTTTGATCAACAAGCTAGTCTAGTAGAGGCATACTAGGGACATGGTGTTTTGTCTATGTATTCACACATGTATCAAGTTTCCGGTTAATACAATTCTAGCATGAATAATAAACATTTATCATGATAACAACTTTATTATTGCCTCTAGCGCATATTTCCTTCAGTCTCCCACTTGGACTTGAGTCAATAATTTAGTTCACATCGCCATGTGATTACACATTAATAGTTCACATCGTCATGTGATTAACACCCATAGTTCACATCGCCATGTGATCGACACCCAAAGGGTTTACTAGAGTCAATAATCTAGTTCACATCGCCATGCGATTAACACCCAAGAGTACTAAGGTGTGACCATGTTTTGCTTTTGAGAGAAGTTTAGTCAACGTGTCTGCCACATTCAGATCCGTATGTATTTTGCAAATTTCTATGTCTACAATGCTCTGCATGGAGCTACTCTAGCTAATTGCTCCCACTTTCAATATGTATCCAGATTGAGACTCAGAGTCATCCGGATCAGTGTCAAAGCTTGCATCAACGTAACTCTTTACGACGAAGTCTTTATCACCTCCATAACCGAGAAATATTTCCTTACTCCTCTTAGGTAACTAAGGATAACTTTGACCGATGTCCAGTGATCCACTCCTGGATCACTATCGTACCCCCTTGCCAAACTCATGGCAAGGTACACAATAGGTCTGGTACACAACATAGTATACTTTATGGAACCTATGGCTGAGGCATAGGGAATGACTTTCATTCTCTTTCTATTTTCTGCAGTGGTCGGGCATTGAGTCTGACTCAACTTCACACCTTCTAATACAGGCAAGAACCCTTTCTTTGACTGGTCCATTTTGAACTTATTCAAAACTTTATCAAGGTATATGCTTTGTGAAAGTCCAATTAAGCGTCTTGATCTATCTCTATAGATCTTGATGCCCAATATATAAGTAGCTTCACCGAGGTCTTTCATTGAAAAATATTTATTCAAGTATCTTTTTATGCTATCCAGAAATTCTATATCATTTCCAATCAACAATATGTCATTCACATATAATATTAGAAATGCTACAGAGCTCCTACTCATTTTCTTGTAAATACAGGCTTCTCCGAAAGTCTGTATAAAACCATATGCTTTCATCACCACATCAAAGAATATATTCCAACTCCGAGATGCTTGCACCAGTCCATAGATGGATTGCTGGAGCTTGCACATTTTGTTAACACCTTTAGGATCAACAAAACCTTCTGGTTGCGTCATATACAACTCTCCTTTAAGAAATTCATTAAGGAATGCAGTTTTGACGTCCATTTGCCAGATTTCATAAGATGCGACAATTGCTGACATGATTCGGACAGACTTAAGCATCGCTACGAGTGAGAAAATCTAATCGTAGTCAACACCTTGAACTTGTTGAAAAACTTTTGAGACAATGAGCTTTGTAGATAGTAACACTACCATTAGAGTCCGTCTTCCTCTTGAAGGTCCATTTATTCTCTCTGGGTCACCGATCATCGACAAATCCATCAAAGTCCACACTTTGTTCTCATACATGGATCCTATCTCAGATTTCATGGCCTCAGCCATTTATAGGAATATGGGCTCATCATAGCTTCTTCATAGTTTGTTGGTTCGTTATGGTCAAGTAACATGACTTCCAGAACAGGATTGCCGTACCACTCTGGTGCGGATCGTGCTCTGGTTGACCTACGAGGTTCTGTAGCAACTTGACCTGAAGTTTCATGATCATTATCATTAGTTTCCTCTCCAGTTGGTGTAGGCATCATGGGAACGGATTTCTTGGACGAGCTACTTTCCAAATTGAGAGAAGGTACAATTACCTCATCAAGTTCTACTTTCCTCCCACTCACTTCTTTCGAGAGAAACTCCTTCTCTAGAAAGGTTCCATTCTTGTCAACAAAGATCTTGCCTTCGGATCTGTGGTAGAAGGTGTACCCAATTGTTTCCTTAGGGTATCCTATGAAGATGCACTTCTCCGATTTGGGTTCGAGCTTATTAGTCTGAAGCCTTTTGACATAAGCATCGCATCCCCAAACTTTAAGAAACGACAACTTAGGTTTATTGCCAAACCACAGTTCATATGGTGTTGTCTCATCAGATTTTGACGGTGCCCTGTTTAACGTGAATGCAGTTGTCTCTAATGCATAACCCCAAAACAATAGTGGTAAATCAGTAAGAGACATCATAGATCGCACCATATCTAATAAAGTGCGGTTACGACATTCAGACACACCATTACGCTGTGGTGTTACAGGTGGCGTGAGTTGTGAAACTATCCCACATTGTTTTAAATGCAGGCCAAACTCATAACTCAAATATTCACCTCCGCGATCAGATCGTAGAAAATTTATTTTCTTGTTTACGATGATTCTCCACTTCACTCTGAAATTCTTTGAACTTTTCAAATGTTTAAGACTTGTGTTTCATCAAGTAGATATACCCATATCTGCTCAAATCATCTGTAAAGTCAGAAAATAACGATACCCGCCGCGAGCCTCAACACTCATCGGACCGCATAAATTGGTATGTATTATTTCCAATAAGTCAATGCCTCGCTCCATTGTTCCGGAGAATGGAGTCTTAGTCATCTTGCCCATAAGGCATGGTTCGCAAGCATCAAATGATTCGTAATCAAGTGATTCCAAGTCCATCTGCATGGAGCTTCTTCATGCGTTTTACACCAATATGACCTAAACGGCAGTGCCACAAATATGTTGCACTATCATTATCAACTTTGTATATTTTGGTATCAATATTATGAATATGTGCATCACTACGATCGAGATTCAATAAACCATTTACATTGGGTGTATGACCATAGATGGTTTTATTCATGTAAATAGAACAACAATTATTCTCTGTCTTAAATGAATAACCGTATTGAAATAAACATGATCCAATCATATTCATGCTCAACACAAACACCAAATAACATTTATTTAGGTTCAACACTAATCCCGAAGGTAGAGGGAGTGTGCGATGGTGATCTTATCAACCTTGGAATCACTTCCAACACACATCGTCACCTCGCCCTTAACTAGTCTCTGTTTGTTCTGTAACTCCTGTTTCGAGTTACTAATCTTAGCAACTGAACTAGTATCAAATACACTAGTAAGGCACACAATAATCTGTATATCAAATGTACCTTTGTTCACTTTGCCATCCTTCTTATCCGCCAAATGTTTGGGGCAGTTCCACTTCTGTAGCGACTAGACCTCAGACAGTCCGATCTCTGTGCATCAGTGTCATCCCTGGATCGGTAATGCTAACACACACAGTACTTGAAGGATTTATAACAGAGTGGCAATCACACACTTATTACATCGAATGTCTCAAAAGAGAACTTATTACAATAAATATGGCTTAAGGCCATCTAAATATGATAACAGCGGAAGGCTTGGAAGATAAAGTGAGTCCATCAACTCCAATGGCATCACTGAGTGAAAGATCACGACCTAAGGCACCTTACCCGTCGTCTGAAAAGTCTGCAACATGAACGTTGCAGCCCGGAAACAGGTCAGCACATGGAATATGCTGGCAATGTAACACATAGAGAGTAATGAATAGAATAAGGCTATCACTACATGCATATATGGCTGGTGGAATAGCTCTATGGTTACAGTTTTGCATAAAGCCTATTTTTCCCTACAACAATGGAATACATTTTATTTAACTACCATGGTGGTTGTTAAACATTGAGAAGGTTCACCCAACTCAATCCCAATTAAGCATCATCATTAAACCCAACAAATTAAATTAAGTGACATGATGAGATTCACATGATAATCCAAGTACTAGATACTCAAAACATCCATAACCGGGGACACGGCTAACCATGATTAGTTTAAACACTCTGCAGAGGTTTGTGCACTTTTCCCCACAAGACTCGATCTCCTCCGTTGGATTCTCGCACCACATGTTGTTTGAGAGATGATACGTCTCCAACGTATCTACTTTTCCAAACACTTTTGCCCTTGTTTTGGACTCTAACTTGCATGATTTGAATGAAATTAACCCGGACTGACGCTGTTTTCAGCAGAACTGCCATGATGTTGTTTTATGTGTAGAAAACAAAAGTTCTCAGAATGTCTTGAAAATCCACGGAGATAAGTTTTGGAAAATATAAAAAATACTGGCGAAAGAATCAAGACCAGGGGGCCCACACCCTGTCCACGAGGGTGGGGGGCGCGCCCTCCCCCTGGGCACGCCCCCCTGCCTCGTGGGCCCCCTGACGCTCCACCGACCTCAACTCCAACTCCATATATTCCGTTTCACGGAGAAAAAAATCAGAGAGAAAAGTTTCATCGTGTTTTACGACTAGGAGCCGCCGCCAAGCCCTAATCTCTCTCGGGAGGGCTGATCTGGAGTCCGTTCGTGGCTCAGGAGAGGGGGATTCGTCGCAGTCGTCATCATCAACCATCCTCCATCACCAATTTCATGATGCTCACCGCCGTGCGTGAGTAATTCCATCGTAGGCTTGCTGGACGGTGATGGGTTTGATGAGATTTACCATGTAATCAAGTTAGTTTTTTAGGGTTTGGTCCCTAGTATCCACTATGTTCTGAGATTGATGTTGCTATGACTTTGCTATGCTTAATGCTTGTCACTAGGGCCCGAGTGCCATGATTTCAGATCTGAACCTATTATGTTTTCATGAATATATGTGTGTTCTTGATCCTATCTTGCAAGTCTATAGTCACCTATTATGTGTTATGATCCGACAACCCCGAAGTGACAATAATCGGGATACTTCTCGACGATGTCCGTAGTTTGAGGAGTTCATGTATTAACTATGTGCTAATGCCTTAGTTTCCGCTAGGACCCCGCTGCCACGGGAGGGTAGGACAAAAGATGTCATGCAAGTTCTTTTCCATAAGCACGTATGACTATATTCGGAATACATGCCTACATTACATTGATGAATTGGAGCTAGTTCTATGTCACCCTATGTTATAGCTATTACACGAGGAATCGCATCCGACATAATTATCCATCACTGATCCAATGCCTACGAGCTTTTCACATATTGTGCTTCGCTTATTTAGTTTTCCGGTACTACTGTTACAACTACTACAAAACTATTATCTTTACTTTTGCCACTATTAGCTTTACTATCATACCACTTTGCTACTAAATACTTTGCTGCAGATACTAAGTTATCCAGGTGTGGTTGAATTGACAACTCAACTGCTAATACTTAAGAATATTCTTTGGCTCCCCTTGTGTCGAATCAATAAATTTGGGTTGAATATTCTACCCTCGAAAGCTGTTGCGATCCCCTACACTTGTGGGTTATCAAGACTAATTTCTGGCGCCGTTGCCGAGGAGCATAGCTCTATTCTTTGAGTTACTTGGGATTTATATCTGTTGATCACTATGAGGAACTTGAAAGACGAAAGAACCAAGATTTTTCCCTCAACTACGAGGGGAGGTAAGGAACCGCCATCTAGATCTGCACTAGATTCTCCTTCTGTTTTGAGTAAGCTTGCGACACCTAAACCTGCTACTGCTATGAATTCTGATATGTCGCATGTTATTGATGATGCCACTTCTGCTATGCATGATACTTATGATGAAACTACTTCTGTGCGTGATACTACTTTTCCATTAGGTGAATTTCTTGATGAACAACTTGCTAAGGTTAGAGAGAATGAAATTATTGAAGATGCTATTATTGATGATAGTGATAATGAAAGTTCTCCCCCGGATTATGAATTACCTGTTGTTCCTGAGGGTTATGTTATGGATGAGGAAGCTGCTAGAGCTATCTTTGCTCGCAAAGATAGATATGATCTTAAAAAGTTATTAGCTAAATGGAAGCAGCAATCTCTTAATGCTAGAATGAAACCTGACCCTGCTTTTGCTACTTCACCTATCTGTGTTACTGATAAGGATTATGAATTCTCAGTTGATCCTGAAATAATTACTTTAGTTGAATCTGATCATTTTTATGGCCTTGAATCTGAAACTGTTGTGGCACATCTTACCAAGTTGAATGATATAGCCACCCTGTTTACTAATGATGAGAAGTCTCACTATTATTATATCCTTAAGATATTTCCGTTCTCATTAAAGGGTGATGCTAAGACTTGGTTTAATTCTCTTGCTCCTGGTTGTGTGCGTAATCCCCAGGATATGATTTATTACTTCTCTGCTAAGTATTTCCTTGCCCATAAGAAACAAGCTGCCTTGCGGGAAATATATAATTTTGTGCAAATCAAAGAAGAGAGTCTCCCACAAGCTTGGAGGAGGCTTCTCCGATTACTTAATGCTTTGCCTGATCATCCTCTTAAGAAAAATGAAATACTTGCTATCTTTTATAATGGACTAACCGATGCTTCCAAGGACTACTTGGATAGTTGTGCTGGTTGTGTTTTCAGGGAAAGAACAGTCGACGAAGCTGAATTACTATTGAATAATATGTTGACTAATGAAAATAAGTGGACTCTTCCTGAGCCAATTCCTGAGGTAATTCCTGAACCAATTGAGCTGACTCCTGAGCCTATTCCTAAACAGACTCCGAAGAAGAGAGGTGTTCTATTTCTCAGTCCTGAAGATATGCAAGAGGCAAAGAAATCAATGAAAGAAAAAGGTATAAAAGCTGAAGATGTTAAGAATTTACCACCTATTGAAGAAATACATGGTCTTAATATACCGCCTGTTGATGAACCACATTGTCTTGATAACCCGACATAGATAGTAAAGGTAAATTCTCTCTATAGATATGATAAAGTTGAAATTCCCTCTACTAAATTTCATAGCCCATGCTTAGATGAATTTGATGAATTTATGGCTAGACAAGAAAATTTTAATGCTTATGTTGGTAGAGAATTAAAGAATAATGCTTTCGAGATAGGACGCTTGAGTGGTTATATGGCTAGAGTTAAAGGTGAACTTAAACTCATTGGCAAATATGCTTTTATGGTTGCTACTCAAGATGAGCAAGTACTTAAAACTCAAAATGATTTGCTTGATGAATTAAATAATAAAAATGACTTTGCTGTTAGAGTGGCTACTAGAACTGGTAGAATGACTCAGGAACCTTTGTATCCTGAAGGCCACCCTAAGAGAATCGGGCAGGATTCTCAAAGAAATAATTTAGAGGCTCCTAGTTCTTCCAAAAAGAAGAATAAGAAAAACGATAGGACTTTGCATGCTTCTAGTGAACCTGTTGTAGACACACCTGAGAATCCCAATGGTATTTCTATTTCTGATGCTGAAACTCAATCAGGTGATGAACATGAACCTAGTGATAATGTTAATGATAATGATCATGTTGATGCTCAACCTAGCAAAAATAATGAAGTAGAAATTGAACCTGCTATTGATCTTGATAACCCACAATCAAAGAATCAACGTTATGATAAGAGAGACTTTGTTGCTAGGAAGCATGGTAAAGAAAGAGAACCATGGGTTCAGAAAACCATGCCCTTTCCCCCTAAACCATCCAAGACAAAGGATTATGAGGATTTTGAGCGCTTTGCTGAAATGATTAGACCTATCTTCTTACGTATGCATTTAACTGATATGCTTAAATTAAATCCCTATGCTAAGTATATGAAGGATATCATTACAAATAAAAGAAAGATACCGGAAGCTGAAATTTCCACCATGCTTGCTAATTACACTTTTAAGGGTGGAATACCAAAGAAACTTGAAGATCCCCGGGTACCAACTATACCATGCTCCATTAAAATAAATTATGTTAAAACTGCTTTATGTGATCTTGGAGCCGGTGTTAGTGTTATGGCTCTCTCTTTATATCGTAGACTTGACTTGAATAAGTTGACTCCTATTGAAATATCTTTGCAAATGGCTGATAAATCAACTGCTATACCTGTCGGTATTTGTGAGGATGTGCCTGTTGTGGTTGCAAACATCACTATCTTAACAGACTTTGTTATTCTTCATATTCCCGAGGATGATAGTATGTAGGTTATCCTTGGTAGACCCTTTTTATATACTACATGGGCTATTATTGATTGCAACAAAGGCAATGTCACTTTTCATGTTAATGGTAATGAGCATACGATATACTTTCCGGGGAAACAATCTCAAGTTCATAGCATCAATTCTATTGGAAAAGTTCCAACTATCATTATTGGAGGTTTTGAATTTCCTCTTCCTACTATCAAGAAAAAGTATTATATTCTTATTGTTGGGGATGTTCATATCCCCGTTGAGGTAACTTAGTGTTATTCAAGATTTCTCCGGTTCAGTGTTATTCAGAATGAGTTTGTTAACAAGACTTGATCAACCTTGTTAGTGGATTCATTTTGATGATCATGAGATGGATGAAACTAGAAGGCACAACCTTCTGTACCCTCTTTTTACTTTCTGTTATTTAGAATAAATAAAGCAAAAATAGTATTATCCGTCTGTTTTCTGAATTATCCGTGCAATAAAAAATATCCCGAAAATAAAAGTGCTCCAAATGCCCTGCAAATTTAGTATGATTTTTTATGGATTATTTGAGGATTTTAGGCACTGAAAACACTGCAGAGGGGGCAAGCACCTGGCCACGAGGGTGGAGGGCGCGCCCACACCCCCTGGGCGCGCCCCCTGTCTCGTGGGCCCATGGTGGTCCCCCTCCACTTATTCCTGCACCCACACATTCCATCTTCTTCCCAAAAAAATCCTCATCCAGCTCAAGCACGAGTTCTAGCTCATTTTGCTGCGATTTTCAATCTCATTGCTCAAAGCTCCATTCACAAAACTGCTTTGGGAGATTGTTACTTGGTATGTGACTCCTCCATTGGTCCAATTGGTTTTTGTTCTAGTGCTTTATTCATTGCAAATTTTTGCTGCATAGGTGACCATGTTCTTGAGCTTGCATGTTAAATTTATGAGGTCCCAAGTAATTCTAATGCATGATATAGGCTCTAGGCACTTGTATGAGTAGTTGCTACCAAGCTTGTTTAGTTTTATCCACTTTTATTTTGAAGTTAATAAAATATCAGAATTTTTTTAGAAAAAGAAATATGTCTAGGAGAATGTATCAAGGTGGTTCCTCAATAAAGAAAGGACCCAGGCTTGCTATGCGTAAGCAAGACGATGAACTACCGAGGGACGCAGAAGTGCGAGCTTGTGAGTGGCCATCAGACGATTTTATGGTCAAGGCAGGCTTTAAGGAGGAATTTGACACATATGTGCGCAATGCCGATCTTGAGGACTTCTTACAAGATAAGTGTCCTCAGTACTATCTATTGACTGATTCATTTGTGAGAAGGTTTAAATATAAATGTTCATGTAATTCTCAGAGTGTCCTGTTTGATATTTATGATAGATCTTATACCATGGACTTAGAGGATTTGACGACTGCTTGCAAACTTCCGTAGTGGGGCAATGTTAATGATCCCCACAAATCTGAATTTAGAGACTTTCTTGCTAGTATTACTATGGGAGAATCTAGGGATATAGCACAAGCTACCATAGGGAGCATTCACTTTCCTGCTATAGATTATTTTTCTCTCTTTATTGGTAGATGCATTAATGGTAAAGATGAAGCTTGTCATATGCGTGTCCCGGATCTTTGTGTCCTCAAGAGTGCCGTGTTAGGTTATACATTATAACTTGGGGCAATAGTTGCACGTAGGTTGCATAATAATGGTAGGGCTGGAAATTTATTTGGAGGAATTTATGCAACCCGCATGGCTAATTGTCTTGGTATAGCCCCACGAGAGGGGGATATGGTGTTGCCTCCTGCTTATTTAGATTATGACGCTATGGTCAAACATCATTTTCTTAGGAGGAATGAATAATTCCTCCAGTATCGACTAATCTTTGACAGACATAGCTCTGTCCATGTTACTCTTTCTGCTCCTTTCCTTTTTGATTACCAGGCAAAAGGAAGATATGTTGTTACCAGGGAGGAAGCAGCTGCACACGAGGGGAGAGCGGAGGCGGCTCACCAACATGCCGCAGCTCAGGAGGCATTTGCTGCTGCAGCTCAGTACGACCCCAGTTACAACTACGGATATCAGCCAGGCTACCCTTGGCCTTAGACCAACTTAGGCAAAAGCCTAAGCTTGGGGGAGTACGTATTTCTCACCGACTTTACATTCATGTTCACACACTATTCTAGTCATCGGTGCTCATACTCTTTCATTGTATTATCCATGCTAGTTTAATTTTCTTTTTCTAGCTTTCTTCTTGTGTGTTTGATAAACCTTAAGAAAAACAAAAAAAATTAGTTAGTTTAATTTCCATGCTTGTAGTAGATTTAAAATGAAAACCCAAAAAGATTTCTCGTTCTTCTTCTTACTTGTTGGGAGCTTTCCTGTGTAAATAGTTTTATTTTCTTTTCCTTCCCTTGGGGGTCGAGAGTAGAAGACCATATTGAAATTGTTTAGTGGCTCTGATATGCATGATTGTTTACTTAACTCAGATCCCACATTACTTTGTCTTCTCTCTTGAGTTGAATGCTTGCAGATTCCAGCTTAGTTCAATGCACGTGCACTATTATTATTATACACATCGTTCGGTCGTGCAAGTGAAAGGCAATAATGAAGATATATGATGGATTGATTGAGATGAGAGAAGCTGGTATGAGCTCGATCTCTCTTGTTTTTGTAAATATGATGAGTTCATCGTTCCTGATTTAGCTTATTATGAAGTAAACATATTTGCAATGACATTTAGAGATTATAGTTGCTTGTGAGTTATAATGGTTTGCCTTGCGTGCCAACATGCTATTAAAATGATTGTAATGTGGTATGATGGGTTGGTATCCTCCTTTGAATGAATTGAGTGACTTGACTTGGCACATGTTCACGCATGTAGTTGAAACAAATCAACATAGCCTTCATGATATTTATGTTCATGGTAGATTATATCCTACTCATGCTTGTACTCGGTGTGAATTAATTTTAATGCATGTTCATGACTGTTGTCGCTCTCTCAGTTGGTTGCTTTCAAGTCTTTTGCTAGCCTTCACCTGTACTAAGCGGGAATACTGCTTGTGCATCAAAACTCCTTAAACCCCAAAGTTATTCCATATGAGTCCACCATACCTTCCTATATGCGGTATCTACCTGCTGTTCCAAGTAAATTTGTATGTGCCAAACTCCAAATCTTCAAATGAAATTCTGTTCTGTATGCTCGAGCAACTCATGTTTTAACTAGGGCTGCCTATATCTTCCATGCTAGGTGGGTTATTCTCAAGAGGAGTGGACTCCATTCCTCATTCACGAGAAAGGGCCAGTAACCGGGATGCCCAGTCCCATGATCCAAAAAGATCAAAGCAAATCAAAATAATTAAACAAAACTCCCCCAGGGCTATTGTTAGTTGGAGGCACTCGTTGTTTCTAGCAAGCCATGGATTGATGCTTGTTGGTGGTGGGGGAGTATAAACTTCTACCATTTTGTTTGGGAACTGCCTATAATGCATGTAGTATGGAAGATATCGCCATCTCATAGTTGTTGAGTTGACAGTGAAAGTATGCCGCCAAAATGTTATTCATCTCTATTTTAAAATCGGGCTCTGGCACCTCTGCAGATCCCTGCTTCCCTCTGCGAAGGGCCTATCTATTTACTTTTATGTTGAGTCATCACCTTCTTATTAAAAAGCACCCGCTAGAAAGCACACTGTCATTTGCATTCATTATTATTGATTTATATTGAGTATGACTTGACTGGATCTCTTTTACCATGAATTACAATGTTTAGTCAGTCTTTGATCTTTAAAGGTGCTCTGCATTTATGTTTTGCGATCTCAGAAAGGGCTAGCGAGATACCATTTTGTTATATCATGTTATGATTGTTTTGAGAAAGTGTTGTCATCCGACTTTTATTATTATGGCTCGCTAGATGATTATGCCATTGCACTACTAGGGAAAACCTTATACACAGAAATGTAGCAACATCGCGGGTCAAAAAACTGCGCTAGTGCTATATAGCAGTAGCGAGCAAATAAAAACCGCGCTACAGACACAAACTTAGCAGTAGCGCTTGTGGTAAAGAAAGCGCTACTACTAATATTCCCATTGGCACAATGCTAGGCTACGCATAGCAGTAGCGATCTTCTAAGAAACGCGCTACTGCTAGAGCACAGTTAGCAGCGCGTTTCTGGGAAGAGCGCTACTACTAACGAAAATAAAATAAGATGAAAAACAAATAGAAATTTAAATGAAAATGAAAGAAATAGAAAAAGGAGAAAGAGAAAAATAAAATGTAAAGCAAAATAAACGAAAAAGCGAAAAATCGGAGGAAGGCATAGCAGCAGCGTTTGTTTGTAAGAGGCGCTATAGCTAACCTAGCTGCAGCGCGTGTCCTAGACCCCCGCTATAGAAACAGAATAGGAAATTAAAAAAAGGAAGAAATTTACATAGCTATAGCAGCAGCGCGTTTTGAAGAAAGCGCTATAGCTATCTTAGCTATAGCGCGTTTTGCGAAACGCGCTACCGCTAAGTTTGACTTAGCCAAAAAACCGTTTCCCCCCGGCCACCACTTCCCCCAAATCGTCCCTCAAACCCACCCCGTGCGCGCGCCGCCGTCTCCCCGATTCCTCGCCCCACTTCGCCACCGCCGCCGACGCCACCAGAGCCGTGCGCCGTCGACGACACCGGAGCCGCCCCCAACGCCACGGAGCCGCGCGGCCTCGTCAACGCCATCGGAGCCGCTGTCGACGCCACCTTCCTCGCCGTCACCGAAGACGCCCCTGCCTCCCTCGCCGTCACCGGAGACGCCCGTGCCTCCCTCGCCACCACTGCCTCCATCGCCACCACCGGAGCCATATCATCTGTAAGCCCCCACCCCTCCTCTCTCTCTCATGCATAGGTTAGCCAGTTTAATTAGGTTAATTATCTAGGTTAGGGCAAAAATTTAGTTAGGGCATTGACAGAGAAGTAGTTAGGTTAACTAGTTTAATTAGGTTAATTATCTAGGTTAGTGCAAAAACTTAGTTAGGGCTTTGACAGAGAACTAGTTAGGTTAACTAGTTTAATTAGGTTAATTATCCATGTTAATTAGTGCAAAAATTTATTTTAGGCTTTGACAGAGAACTAGCTGCGTTAACTAGTTTAATTAGGGTTAATTATCTAGGTAAGCTAGATTAACTAACTAGGTTAAATAGGTAGGTTAATTAGGTTCGTTGGATTAACAAGCTAGGTTAAGTAGATTGGCAAAGGTTTTTGATTTTTGAAAAGACCACTATTTTTCAAGGAAAAGAATTTAGGCAAATTTTATTTTTCATTGAAGTGGTCATGTTATATCTTTTCATTGAAGTTGTTCGATTGTGCCCAAATGGCTTTGTTGTTTCCAGGGAATGATGCTGAGTGGCCTATGTTTTGCTGGAATGTTGATTCATTTCTGTTCCGGCAAATTTCAGGTTCTCGATTTGTCCACTTTTTAGCAAAGGTCATGCCGAAATTTCCCGTGAATTTCGGCATGACTTGTGCTACAAACTAGGACATATCGAGTGCCCGGGATTTGCCGCACCAGGAAGGAGTCAACATTCCTGCAAAACAATAGTCCTTTTTATGTCATTATTCATTTTATTAGGTCTAGAATTAATTGACTAGATTTAATCATAGGAAACATGGCTAGCAACGATGAAGGACAGGGTTCTGGTGATTGCGACGACGCCTACCGGGCGGCAGACGAATTTTTTAGCTTTACCAACAATCAACAGATGTTGTTGCTGGGCCCACCGGTGGCATCGGGGACTGAGACCGACACGCAGACTGGTGCTGAGACCGACACGCAGATCGGTGCTGAGACTGACACCGGCGCTGAGATTCAGACCGGCATCGAGACCGGCGCTGAGATCGGTGCTGCCTCGGGGAGCGGAGCCGGTGTAGAACCGAAAGCAAAGAGGCAACGGGTTCCTAACAAACTCAGGACTACTAGACTGGTGGTCACGGAGGTGGACGACGGCAATTTTGAGCCAAAGGCGCCCGAGGAAGCGCGTGCGTGCTACGGCAATCAAATAGGCTGCATCAATTGATATGAGTAATTGTGAGACCTAAGTGTTATTGTGAGTATGGTTAGTTCATAATATTTGTTGAAACCTGAATGCTGGCTTTACATGTTTACAACAACAAGAGCAAAAAGAGTTTGTAAAAGTTTTTCTTTCTCACTTTCAGTTTATCAACTGAATTGCTTGAGGACAAGCAGGTTTAAGCTTGGGGGAGTTGATACGTCTCCAACATATCTACTTTTCCAAACAATTTTGCCCTTTTGGACTCTAACTTGCATGATTTGAATGAAACTAACCCGGACTGGCGCTGTTTTCAGCAGAACTGCCATGATGTTGTTTTATGTGTAGGAAACAAAAGTTCTCGGAATGTCCTGAAAATCCACGGAGATAAGTTTTGGAAAATATAAAAATACTGGCGAAAGAATCAAGACCAGGGGGCCCACACCCTGTCCACGAGGGTGGGGGCACGCCCTCCCCCTGGGCGCGCCCCCCTGTCTCGTGGGCCCCCTGACGCTCCACTGACCTCAACTCCAACTCCATATATTCCTTTTCGCGGAGAAAAAAATCAGAAAGAAAAGTTTCATCGCGTTTATGATACGAAGCCACCGCCAAGCCCTAATCTCTCTCGGGAGGGCTAATCTGGAGTCCGTTCGGGGCTCCGGGGAGGGGGATTCGTCGCCGTCGTCATCATCAACCATCCTCCATCACCAATTTCGTGATGCTCACCGCCGTGCATGAGTAATTCCATCGTACGCTTGCTGGACGGTGATGGGTTGGATGGGATTTACCATGTAATCAAGTTAGTTTTGTTAGGGTTTGATCCCTAGTATCCACTATGTTCTGAGATTGATGTTGCTATGACTTTGCTATGCTTAATGCTTGTCACTAGGGCCCGAGTGCCATGATTTCAGATCTGAACCTATTATGTTTTCATGAATATATGTGTGTTCTTGATCCTATCTTGCAAGTCTATAGTCACCTATTATGTGTTATGATCTGACAACCCCAAAGTGACAGTAATCGGGATAGTTCTCGGTGATGACCGTAGTTTGAGGAGTTCATGTATTCACTATGTGCTAATGCTTTGTTCCAGTTCTCTATTAAAAGGAGGCCTTAATATGTCTTAGTTTCCGCTAGGACCCCGCTGCCACGCGAGGGTAGGACAAAAGATGTCATGCAAGTTCTTTTCCATAAGCACGTATGACTATATTCGGAATACATGCCTACATTACATTGATGAATTGGAGATAGTTCTATGTCACCCTATGTTATAGCTAATTCATGAGGAATCACATCCGACATAATTATCCATCACTGATCCAATGCCTACGAGCTTTTCACATATTGTTCTTCGCTTATTTACTTTTCCGTTGCTACTGTTACAACTACTACAAAACTATTATCTTTACTTTTGCCACTGTTACCTTTACTATCATACCACTTTGCTACTAAATACTTTGCTGTAGATACTAAGTTATCAAGGTGTGGTTGAATTGACAACTCAACTGCTAATACTTCAGAATATTGTTTGGCTCCCCTTGTGTCGAATCAATAAATTTGGGTTGAATACTCTACCATCGAAAGTTGTTGCGATCCCCTACACTTGTGGGTTATCAAGAGACGGATGATCGAGACATAGTCTTTCAGAAGCGTTAGCACCTTACGATGTGTAGACAGTACCACGTACATCCCCTAAATCTGCTAGTCTACCACTGTAAGAGTTCACATGACTTAATCAACTATGCTAGAGCCCATAGTAGCTTGCGGCTGCACACGAAAGTTTCTAGCATGAAAAATCTCATGATCCCTTTGAGCCTGGGTGGCGGTTCGTAGGAGAATCACACGGTACCCCAGGATTTCCAAAAATACAGGCAACACTGGGTTCCCCAGGTGCCTCAATCCACCCAGATGTGAATTAAAGTTGCCACCTTAAGTTAACCATTAATTAACAATACTCACATCTATCATGGATACACTCACCCAATCCACGTCTACAAGCATAGCATAGCAATATAAGCAAACGTAGAAGTAACTCCCAAAGGTTTGATAATAAACAGGGTAATAGGTACTACCTCATCTACTTCCCAAAACCCACATATTAATCAGATCCTAACCATGAAATTGTTTGAGGATTGATCTAATGCATTAAAACTGGGTAGTAAAGAGGTATGATCAAAGTGTTACTTGCCTTGCTGATGATCCGTGAAACCTAGAGACTCGTAGTAGCACGCTGCGCACTCCGGGTACTCTATCGCAAACAAACAAGCATACAATAAGCACTCATCTAAAGCAAGGGTAAAACTCAAATAAGAGATCTAACCAGAAAGTTCAACTTAAGAACTCCGCTTTGCAAAAAGAATCAAATCAAACGAAGGAACGGAACTCAAACGGCGAAAGAAACAAGCTTCGTCTACTAATCTGGACCTAAGTCAAATTTTACAGTAGCAAAAACTTGTTTGAGTTGGTTAAACAGAAACAGGGTTTCGAGACGAAACTCTAGGCGCTTGAATCGCCTGATTCCGATAAACGAGCGAAAAGATAAACTAAAACGAAAATCAGGGCAGAAATCGCGATCGAAAATAATCGCGGAAAACCCTGGAAAAAGAAAAACTGACGAATAGGCTAACGAACGAACGTTCGCTGTCTGCGGCTAAACGGTGAAAACCGTTTGTTAAAACGAACGTACGGACGAACGTCCACTATATAAACTAAACCGAGAAAAACCGACGAACCGATCTAAAAAAATAAACCATGGTTTCCTAAAAAAACCGACGGTTTTCTCTCGAAAACCGCGGCGGCGGCGGGGTCCGGCGAGGTGGTCGGCGGCGTCGGTGGTGGGGCGAGGCGACGGCGGCGTCGGGCGGCGGGGTCGGCGGCGGCGGCGCGGGGCAACGGCGGCGGTGGCGGCTAGGGTTAGGGTTCGGGGGCGGCTGGGGTGGCTGGGCTGTCGGGGCACCGGGGTCATGGCTTATAAAGGCCGGCCCGAGGTGTCCTGGCCGGGTACGACCCGAAGTCGGTTTCCCCTTTTTTTATAAATAATTCCGACATGCAGAAAAGAAAGAAAAGAAATACTAAACGGACTCCAAAAATCCCGAAATAAAATTTCCCTGTCCTCTAAAAATATGCCGGACAAGGTGAACATTTATTTGGGCCTAAAATGCAATTTTGAAAAACGCTCATTTTTCCTAATTCAAATAAAATAGCGACAAAACTCCGAAATAAAATCTTATTTGATTTTATCATTAGATCTCCAATATTTCTTTATTTTGGGAAAGTCATTTTATTCCCTCTCTTTTATTTTTATAAAAGAACGAAGATACAATAATTAAAATCAAACAATCCTCTTTTCAAAATTTGAGAAAAACTCAAATATGAAAATAACGAAATCCCCAACTCTCTCCGTGGGTCCTTGAGTTGCGTAGAATTTCTAGGATCAAACCAAAATGCAATGAAATATGATATGCATTGATGATCTAATGATAACATTCCAAATTGAAAATTTGGGATGTTACAAACCTACCCCCCTTAAGATGAATCTCGCCCTCGAGATTCGGGTTGGCTAGAAAATAGGTGAGGGTGGTCCTTCCGTAGTTCTTCCTCTCGCTCCTAGGTGGCTTCATCCTCGGTATTGTGGCTCCACTGAACTTTGCAGAACTTGATAACCTTGCTGCGTGTGACTCAGCTGGCAAACTCGAGAATCTTGACTGGTTTCTCTTCGTTGGTCAAATCGCTATCCAACTGAATCGCTTCTAGTGGCACTATATCTCTAAGAGGAATATCAGCCATCTCTACGTGGCACTTCTTCAATTGGGAAACGTGGAACACATCGTGAACTCCTGACAATCCTTCAGGCAACTCCAGCTTGTAAGCAACTTCTCCCACACGTTCCAAAACTTTGTATGGTCCCACAAAACGTGGTGCTAACTTTCCCTTAACTCCAAAACGCTTAACTCCTCGAAGTGGGGACACACGAAGATAAACTCTGTCTCCGACTTCGTAAACTGTCT
Source organism: Triticum dicoccoides (assembly GCF_002162155.2). Lineage (NCBI taxonomy): Eukaryota > Viridiplantae > Streptophyta > Magnoliopsida > Poales > Poaceae > Triticum > Triticum dicoccoides. Next base: position 198,282,165 of record NC_041383.1, read on the forward strand.
CCTTGCGTTTAGAATCCGTATAGCTCTTCTATCTGGACTGGGCTACCTTGAGTCTATCACGAATCAGCTTAACCTTCTCTTTAGACTCCTTAATCAAATCTGGTCCAAACAACTGACGGTCTCCAACTTCATCCCACAACAACGGTGTCCTGCACCTCCTTCCGTACAGAGCTTCGAAAGGGGCCATCTTCAAACTGGATTGATAATTGTTGTTGTAAAAGAACTCTGCATACGGTAAATTGTCGTCCCAACTAAATCCATAATCTAGCGCACAAGCTCTCAACATGTCCTCCAGAATCTGGTTGACTCTCTCGATCTATCCATCTGTCTGTGGATGAAAGGTTGTACTGAACTCTAGCCTGGTACCCAAAGTTTCATGCAACTGATTCCAGAACTTTGAGGTAAACTGGGTTCCTCTATCTGATACAATGGTCCTCGGAACTCCATGCAGACATACGATCCTGGTCATGTATATCTTGTGCACTGGTGTAAGTGGTCTTCACTCGGATGAAATGAGCTACCTTCGTCAAACGATCAACTACAACCCATATCGAGTCATAGCCAGAATGTGTCCTGGGCAATCCCGTGATAAATCCATGCCTAGCTTATCCCACTTCCTTTCGGGTATCAGCAATGGTTGTAGCAATCCTGCTGGCTTCTGATGCTCTGCCTTCACTCTCTGACATACATCACAAAATGCTAGATACTCCGCAATATCCTTCTTCATTCCGGTCCACCAGAAAGTGTCCTTCAAATCTAGATACATCTTGGTATTTCCTGGGTGAATTGAATACGGCGAATCATGGGCCTCCTGTAGAATCAACTTCCTGATCTCCGGGTCATTAGGCACATAAATGCGGTCCTCAAACCATAAGGTATTGTGCTCATCCTCACGAAATCCTTTAGCTTTTCCTTTGCTCATCTTCTCCTTTATCCCGGCAATCTCCTTGTCGGTCTTCTGAGCTTCTCTGATCTTATCCATCAACATAGACTGAATCTCTAAAGCTGCTACATAGCCTCTCGGAACTATCTCCAAACATAGCTCGCGAAGATCTTCGACTAACTCCTTGGGTAACTCTCCGGTCATGAGGGTGTTGACATGGCTCTTGCGGTTCAACGCATCGGCTACTACGTTAGCCTTTTCTGGGTGATAATGCAATTTCATATCATAATCCTTAATGAGCTCCAACCATCTCCTTTGCCTGAGATTCAACTCCTTCTGTGTGAAGATTTACTTCAAACTCTTGTGATCCGTGTACACCTCACAATGGTTTCCGATGAGAAAATGTCTCCATGTCTTCAACGCATGCACTACGGCTGCTAAATCCAAATCATGTGTAGCATAATTCAACTCACGGGGCTTAAGTTGTCGTGAGGCATACGAAACAACTCTTCCCTCTTGCATAAGCACTGCTCCAAGTCCTCGACGAGAAGCATCGCAATAAACTTCATAATCCTTGCGCTGATCTGGCAGAATCAACACCGGTGATGTAACCAAATGTTTCTTCAACTCCTGGAAACTGGCCTCACATTCCTCAGTCCATTTGAATTTAGTGTCCTTTTTCAACAACTCCGTCATGGGCTTTGCAATCTTCAAGAAATTCTCAATGAACCTCCGGTAGTATCCCGCGAGTCCAAGAAAACTTCAGATCTCTCCAAATGATGTGGGGGCTTCCCAATTTGTCACAGTGACAACTTTGGTGGGGTCTACTGCTATTCCTTCTCCGGATATAACATGTCCAAGGAATCCAACTTCCTTCAATCAAAACTCACACTTGCTGAACTTGGCATATAACTGATGTTCTCTGAGCTTCCCAAGTACCAAACGCAAATGCTCCTTATGCTCCTCTTCATGCTTCGAGTAGACCAAAATATCATCAATGAACACCACGATGAACTTATCCAGAAACTACATAAACACCTTGTTCACCATGTTCATAAAATAGGCAGGTGCGTTAGTCAGACCAAATGACATAACGGTATACTCATATAGCCCGTACCTAGTGGTAAAAGCTGTCTTAGGTATATCCTGCTCTCGAATCTTCAGCTGGTGGTATCCTGATCACAGATCGATCTGGGAAAATACCTTAGCTCCTTGCAACTGGTCAAACAGATCATTGATCATCGGCAGTGGGTACTTGTTCTTGATTGTCACTTCATTCAACCCTTGATAATCAACAACCATCCTCGATGATCCATCCTTCTTCTCCACTAGAAGCACTGGCGATCCCTAAGGCGAAGAACTTGGGCGTATATAGCCTTTATCCAGTAACTCCTTAATCTGCTTCTTAATTTCCTCCAAATCTTTTGCGGGCATCCTGTACGGTCTCTTAGATATTGGCCCTATGCCTGGGAAAAGCTCAATCAAAAAATCAATGTCTCTATCCGGTGGCATGCCTGGCAACTCTTCTGGAAATACATCGGGGAAATCCTTCACCACTGGTACTTCCTCTTGTACAACTCCTGATAAGAAATTCACTTGAGTCCTCTTCGGCACATGCCGGGATACATACTTGATCCTTCTTCCTTCTAGGGTGGTAAGCAAGATCGACTTACTGGCACATTCAATGTTCCCTCCATACTTTGATAACCAAATCCATGCCTAATATCACATCCAGTCCTTGTGACTCCAATACTATTAGGTCTGAGGGAAACACATAGTTACCAATCCTTAATGGTAACCGATCACACCATAGACTAGCCATATACTCTGCTCCTGGCGAGGTTACTAACATGGGTGACCTAAGGGCTTGGGTTGGCAGTTTATACTTATCCACAAATCCCCTTGATATGTATGAATGCGATGCACCAGTATCAAAAAGAACGATTGCAGTAAATGACTTAACCAACTTACCTATTACTGCATCTGGTTGGGCTTCAACCTCCTCCACGTTAACGTGGTTCACCTGTCCCCTGTTGAAAGGGTTCGGCTTCTTCCCAGAGCTTCCATTGCCATTTCCATTCTTAGCTTTAGGACATTCATTGGCATAATGTCCAGTCTTGTGGCACTTGTAGCAAGTGACGTGGCTCAAATCCTTCTTGGCTGGGGTTGCTGGGTTGGTACGGTTCTGACCGCTGATTCCTCCATTCCCATTGCCATTCTTGGTGCCACTATGGTTGTGCGAACTCCCTCCATTATGATTGTGGCCTCCATGGGTATGCTGAAAAGGTCCTCCTGAGTTCGGGGTAAAACGAGGCTTCTGCTGAGCTCCAAAATTGTACTTCCCTTGTCCATACTTCCTCTTGCGGCTGTCAATCTACTTCTGCTTCCCTTCAATCATGAGAGCTCTATCTACCAACTCGTGGTAGTTGTTGAAGGTTGCCACCATCAACTGCATGCTCAACTCATCATTCAGTCCTTCCAGAAACTTCTCCTGTTTAGCTGCATCTGTAGCAACGTCATCTGGGGCATAACGTGCTAACTTACTAAAATCATCCACGTACTGGCCAACGGTACGTCCTCCTTGGTGCAAGTTGAGAAACTCACGCTTCTTCATGGCCATAGCTCCTGCTGAAACATGGGTAGTACGGAAAGCTTGCTGAAACTGGTCCCATGTGACAGTGTCGATGGGGTAAGTGGCTGTGAAATTCTCCCACCATGATGCTGCGGGTCCATCAAGCTGATGTGCGGCAAAACGCACTCTCTCCGCATCTGTGCATCCTGCAGTGGTCAACTCCCTTCCAATCTTACGGATCCAATCATTTGCAACTATCGGCTCAGTGCTACTAGAGAACACCGGCAGATTAAGCCTCAAGAAATGGGCTAAGTGATCAACATGTGGTGGTGGTGGTGGGTTGTTGTTGTTGATATTGTTGTTGTTGTTCCCCTGATTCTGATTCTGGACTAGTATCTGCATCAATGCATTCTGCTGCTGGATCAACTGAGTGAGCTCTAGTGGGACAGTAAATCCATTGTCACATCTCGGAGGCATCTGAGGATTTAGAAAAGATGAGAAAATAGAATAGAATGAGGTCTAGAGAGAAAACACTACCCATATGCACATGAGACAAACACAAACATATCACTTCAATCAATTCAAACAAGGGCATACAACGGTCTAACTATCGTTACAAAAGTGCTTGGACTATACTATATACATGGGGGAATACTACTACTGTTATGGTGGTCGACTAGAAAAATTGATCGGTCGAAGACTCCATGATATCTGCTCCAGCTTCATCAACAAAGTGATCATCGCTATCATCAGGGTCTGAGTCGGTGTCATCAATGATGATGTCGTTCTCCAGGCAAGTGGAATCGTCGTCATCTCCTCTTGGCGCGGGGTATCCCATGAATACTTTTAGCTTCTTCTTCATGTCATCATTCTTCTCCACGAGTGTCGTCATTTCCTCCTCATATCCATCGCGTGTAGACTTTAGTTCTTCCTCCAGCTCGGTGATCTTGGTCATTGCCTTCTTCAAATCTATCAGGCCTGCGCACATCTGGTTCTCCTGGCGACGAATGTGCTGGTTTAACTCCTGGATGAAAGCTGCGATAGATCTATCCTTCCTGGTGCTGATCATCTCCCATTGCTCATCTCGGCACCCACAAATCTGGTAGAGAGTATCCTTAAGATCCTTGTGGTACACTTCTCCAATGCGTCCCATGGTGATGTGGGCTGCCATGCTCTTTCAATAGACTCCAGGCTGGTGCATCAAAAGAAAACTCTATGGACTCAGTGACTGGCATGAACGTTCTTCCTGGAACTTGAACTTGAATCATCCAACGCTCCTCTTCTGTAAAGTGGCGATGTAGGTCCCAATGAAGCTTGGTACTCCAATTTTCAGGTATCTAGTGAGTTCCTTCAAGTGGCGTCCGAAAGGTGTATCTTCATCTAGTTGCGTGAACTTGTTCCTGGTATCCGCCATCCTAAAGAGTAGAAAAGGGAGAGGAGTTAGAAATGAGAAGAGAGTAGTGATCTCGGGCTTTAGCTTAGTGGTCGTGTCCTACAGTCAGCGTGTGCTCTGATACCAAATTGTAGTGGCCAGACCTCAGACAGTCCGACCTCTATGCATCAGTGTCATCCCTGGATCGGTAATGCTAACACGCACAGTACTTGAAGGATTTATAACAGAGTGGCAATCGCACACTTATTACATCGAATGTCTCAAAAGCGAACTTATTACAATAAATATGGCTTAAGGCCATCTAAATACAGTAATAGCGGAAGGCTTGGAAGATAAAGTGAGTCCATCAACTCCAGCGGCATCACTGAGTGAAAGATCACGACCTAAGGCACCTTACTCGTCGTCTGAAAAGTCTGCAACATGAACGTTGCAGCCCGGAAACAGGTCAGCACATGGAATATGCTGGCAATGTAACACATAGAGAGTAATGAACAGAATAAGGATATCACTACATGCATATATGGCTGGTGGAATAGCTCTATGGTTACAGTTTTGCATAAAGCCAATTTTTCCCTACAACAATGGAATAAATTTTATTTAACTATCACGGGGGTTGTTAAACATTGATAAGGTTCACCCAACTCAATCCCAATTAAGCATCATCACTAAACCCAACAAATTAAATTAAATAACATGATGAGATTCACATGATAATCCAAGTACTAGATACTCAAAACGTCCATAATCGGGGAAACGGCTAACCATGATTAGTTTATACACTCTGCAGAGGTTTGTGCACTTTTCCCCACAAGACTCGATCTCCTCCGTTGGATTCTCGCACTACATGTTGCTTGAGAGACGGATGACCGAGACAGTCTTTCAGAAGCATTAGCACCTTACGATGTGTAGACAGTACCACCTACATCCCCTACATCTGCTAGTCTACCACTGTAAGAGTTCACACGACTTAATCAACTATGCTAGAGCCCATAGTAGCTTGCGGCTGCACAAGGAAGTTTCTAGCATGAAAAATCTCATGATCCCTTTGAGCCTGGGTGGCGGTCCATAGGAGAATCACACGGTACCCCGGGATTTCCAAAAATACAGGCAACACTGGGTTCCCCAGGTGCCTCAATCCACCCAGATGTGAATTAAAGTTGCCACCTTAAGTTAACCATTAATTAACAATACTCACATCTATCATGGATACACTCACTCAATCCACGTCTACAAGCATAGCATAGCAATATAAGCAAACGTAGAAGTAACTCCCAAAGGTTTGATAATAAACAGGGCAATAGGTACTACCTCATCTACTTCCCAAAACCCACATATTAATCAGATCCTAACCATGCAATTGTTTGAGGATTGATCTAATGCATTAAAACCGGGCATTAAAGAGGTATGATCAAAGTGTTACTTGCCTTGCTGATGATCCGTGAAACCTAGAGACTCGTAGAAGCACGCTGCGCACTCTGGGTACTCTATTGCAAACAAACAAGCATACAATAAGCACTCATCTAAAGCACGGGTAAAACTCAAATAAGAGACCTAACCAGAAAGTTCAACTTAAGAACTCCGGTTTGCAAAAAGAATCAAATCAAACGAAGCAACAGAACTCAAACAGCAAAAGAAACAAGCTTCGTCTACTAATCTGGACCTAAGTCAAATTTTATAGTAGCAAAAACTTGTTTGAGTTGATTAAACAGAAATAGGGTTTCAATACGAAACTCTAGGCGCTTGAATCGCCTGATTCCGATAAACGAGCGAAAAGATAAACTAAAACGAAAATCAGGGCAGAAATCGTTATCGAAAATAATCGCGGAAAACCATGGAAAAAGAAAAACTAACAAACAACCTAATGAACAAACGTTCGCTGTCTGCGGCTAAACGGTGAAAACCGTTTGTTAAAATGAACATACGGACGAACGACTGCTAAATAAACTAAACCGAGAAAACCGACGAACCGATCTAAAAATAAAATAAACCGGGGTTTCCTAAAAAAACGACGGTTTTCTCTCAAAAACCATGGCGGCGGCAGGGCTACCTCCGGCGGGTCCGGCGGGGTCCGGCGAGGTGGACGGCGGCGTCGGGCGGCGGGGCGAGGCGACGACGGCGTCGGCGGCGGCGGCATCTGGGCAGCGGCGTGGGTTCGGGTTCGGGGGCGGCTGGGGTGGCTGGGCTGTCGGGGCGCCGGGGTCGCGGCTTATAAAGGCCGGCCCGAGGTGTCCTGGCCGGGCAGGGCCCGAAGTCGGTTTCCCTTTTATTCTTATAAATTATTCCGACATGCAGAAAAAGAAAGAAAAGAAATACTAAACGGACTCCAAAAATCCTGAAATAAATTTTCCCCATCCTCTAAAAATATGCCGGACAAGGTGAACATTTATCGGGCCTAAAATGCATTTTTAAAAAACGCTCATTTTTCCTAATTCAAATAAAATAGCGACAAAACTCAGAAATAAAATCTTATTTGATTTTATCATTAAATCTCCAATATTTCTTTATTTTGGGAAAGTCATTTTATTCCCTCTCTTTTATTTTTATAAAATAAATATACGAAGATAAAATAATTAAAATCAAACGATCCTCTTTTCAAAATTTGAGAAAAACTCAAATATGAAAATAACGAAATCCCCAATTCTCTCCGTGGGTCCTTGAGGTGCGTAGAATTTCTAGGATCAAACCAAAATGCAATGAAATGTGATATGCATTGTGATGATCTAATGTATAACATTCCAAATTGAAAATTTGGGATGTTACAACTTCCAGTGACCATTTCCTTTGAAGTATAAGCACTCAGTTTCAGGCTTGGGTCCAGCTTTGGGCTTCTTCACGTGAGTGGCAACTTGCTTGCCATTCTTCTTGAAGTTCCCTTTTCTTTCCCTTGTCCTTTTACTTGAATCTAGTGATCTTATCAACCATCAACACTTGATGCTCTTTCTTGATTTCTACCTTCGCTGATTTTAGCATCGCGAAGTACTCGGGGATCGTTTTTGTCGTCCCCTTGCATATTATAGTTCATCACGAAGTTCTAGTAGCTTGGTGATAGTGACTAGAGAACTCTGTCAATCACTATCTTATCTGGAAGATTAACTCCCACTTGATTGAAGCGATTGTACTACCCAGACATTCTAAGTACATGCTCACTGGCTGAGCCATTATCCTCCATCTTGTAGGCAAAGTACTTGTCAGAGGTCTCATACCTCTCGACATGGGCATGAGTCTGAAATAGCAATTTCAACTCTTGGAACATCCCATATGCTCCGTGGCATTCAAAACATATTTGAAGTCCCGTTTCTAAGCCGTAGAGCATGGTGCACTAAACTATCAAGTAGTCATCATACCGAGCTTGTCAAACATTCATAATGTCTGCATCAGCTTCTGCAATAGGTCTATCACCTACTAGTGCATCAAGGACATAATTCTTCTGGCAGCAACAAAGATAATCCTCATATCATGGACCCAGTCCGCATCATTGCTACTACTTCCTCCGTCCGGAAATACTTGTCATCAAAATGAATAAAAGGGGATGTATCTAGATGTATTTTAGTTCTAGATACATTCTTTTTTGTCCATTTTGATGATAAGTATTTTTGGACGGAGGGAGTATCATCTTTCAACTTTTCTCTAGGAACATATCAAAAATATATAGGAGCTATATCGCGAGCTATTGATCTACAACATAGATATGCAAATACTACCATGACTAAGTTCATGATAAATTAAGTTCAATTAATCATATTACTTAAGAACTCCCACTTAGATAGACATCCCTCGAGTCATCTAAATGATCACGTGATCCAAATGAACTAAACCATGTCCGATCATCATGTGAGATGGAGTAGTTTTCAATGGTGAACATCTCTATGTTGATCATATCTACTATATGATTCACGCTCGACCTTTGGGTCTCCACTGTTCCGAGGCCATGTCTGTACATGCTAGGCTCGTCAAGTTTAACCCGAGTATTCCGCATGTGCAAAACTGTCTTGCATCCATTGTATGTGAACGTAGAACTTATCACACTCGATCATCACGCGGTGTCTCAGCACGATGAACTGTCGCAACGGTGCATACTCAGGGAGAACACTTATACCTTGAAATTTTAGTAAGGGATCATCTTATAATGCTACCGCCGTACTAAGCAAAATAAGATGCATAAAAGATAAACATCACATGCAATCAAAATATGTGACATGATATGGCCATCATCATCTTGTGCCTTTGATCTGCATCTCCAAAGCACCATTATGATCTCCATCGTCACCAGCTTGACACCTTGATCTCCATCGTAGCGTCGTGGTCGTCTCGCCAACTATTGCTTCTATGACTATCGCTACCGATTAGTGATAAAGTAAAGCAATTACATGGCATTTGTATTTCATACAATAAAGTGACAACCATAAGGCTCCTGCCAGTTGCCGATAACCTTAACAAAACATGATCATCTCATACAACAACGTATATCACATCATGTCTTGACCATATCACATCACAAAAAGCCCTGCAAAAACAAGTTAGACGTCCTGTACTTTGTTGTTGCAAGTTTTACGTGGCTGCTACGGGCTTCTAGCAAGAATCGTTCTTACCTATAGCACAAAACCACAACGGTGATTTATTCACGTTGGTTGTTTTAACCTTCACAAGGACCGGCCGTAGTGAAATTCGATTCAACTAAAGTAGGAGAAACAGACACCCGCCAGCCTCCTTTATGCAAAACTAGTTGCATGTCTGTCGGTGGAACCGGTCTCATGAACGTGGTCATGTAAGGTTGGTCTGTGCCGCTTCATCCAACAATACCGCCGAATCAAAATAAGATATTGGTGGTAAGCAGTATGACGATCACCACCCACAACTCTTTGTGTTCTACTCGTGCATATCATCTATGCATAGACCTAGCTCGGATGCCACTGTTGGGAAACGTAGCATGCAATTTCAAAATTTTCCTATGTTCACACAAGATCTATCTAGGAGATGGATAGCAACAAGAGGGGAGAGTGTGTCCACGTACCCTTGTAGACCGAAAGCGGAAGCATTTGACAACGCGGTTGATGTAGCCGAACTTCTTCTCGTTCCGACCGATCAAGCACCAAACGTACGACACCTCTAAGTTCTGCGCATGTTCAGCTCGATGACGTCCCTTGAATTCTTGATCTAGCAAAGTGTCGAGGTAGAGTTTCGTCAGCACGACGGCGTGGTGATGGTGATGGTGAAGTGATCCGCGTAGGGCTTCGCCTAAGCACTACGACAATATGACCGGAGGCATAAACTGTGGAGGGGGGTGCTGCACGCAGCTAATAGATGTTTGTGTGTTCTCTAGGTGCCCCCTCCCCACATATATATAGGTTGGATGTGGGAAGAGGCAGCCAGGGGCGCCCAAGTAGGCCGAGTCCTACTTGGGCTCCCACCCCAATTCGGCCCCCTTCCTTGTTTTCGCGGTAGGAGAAGGAAGGAGGAGGTGGTGCCCCCCCTTTCCTTTCTCCCTTGAGAAGGGGAAGGAAAGAGAGGCTAGCTGTAGGATCGAAAGTATGTCTAGAGGGGGGGGGGGTGATTAGACTATTTGACCAAATAAAAACTTAACCTTTTCCCAATTTTAATTCTTGGCAGATTTTAGCAATTTAGCACAAGTCAAGCAACCACAATACAATTCAACCAAGCATGCAAAGAGTATATGAGCAGCGGAAAGTAAAGCATGCAACTTGCAAGAATGTAAATGGGAGGAGTTTGGAGGGAGCAAACGCAATGTTGACATGGAGATTTTTGGCGTGGTTCCGATAGGTGCTGCTATTGTACATCCACGTTGATGGAGACTTCAACCCACAAAGGGTAACGGTTGCGCGAGTCCACGGAGGGCTCCACCCACGAAGGGTCCACGAAGAATCAACCTTGTCTATCCCACCATGGCCATCGCCCATGAAGGACTTGCCTCACTTGGGTAGATCTTCACGAAGTAGGCGATCTCCTTGCCCTTACAAACTCAGTTAAACTCCACAATCTTGATGGAGGCTCCCAAGTGACACCTAACCAATCTAGGAGACACCACTCTCCAAAAGGTAATAGATGGTGTGTTGATGATGAACTCCTTGATCTTGTGATTCAAATGATAGTCTCCCCAAAACTCAACTCTCTCTCACAAATTTGGCTATGGTGGAAAGGTGATTTGTGTGGAAAGCAACTTGGGGAAGGCTAGAGATCAAGATTCTTGTGGTTGGAATGGAATGTCTAGGTCTCAACACATGAGTAGGTGGTTCTCTCTCAGAAAATGAGTAGTGGAAGTGTAGGCACGATCTGATAGCTCTCTCCATGAATGAAGAATGGGTGGAGGGGTTTATATAGCCTCCACACAAAATCTAACCATTACACACAGATTCCCAAACTCGGTGAGACCGAATGGTAAAACTGGGTCAGACCGATTCGGGTCAAAATATGAACGTTGGGGTTTTTGGTGGGACCGATGCGCTAGGGTTAGGGCATAACGTAATCTCGGTGTGACCAATCACATGAACTCGGTGGGACCGATTTCAGTAATAGGCACATAGAGAGTCGGTCAGGCAAACTCGGTGGGACCGATTTGCTCATCTCGGTGAGACCGAAATGTTACAAAAAGGAAACAGGGAGTTTGCATTGCAAACTCGGTGGGACTGATTCGCTCATTTCGGTGAGACCGAAACGTTACCAAAAGGAAACAGGGAGTTTGCAATCCCATCTCAGTGAGACCGAGATCCCTATCGGTGAAACCAAAGTGACTAGGGTTTGTGGCAGTGGCTATGTCAAATGAACTCGGTTGCACCGGATAGATCAAATCGGTGGGGACGAGTTTGACTTTTAGGTTCAGGACATATGTGGATATGAGAAAGTGGCTGAGGATTTTGGAGCATATCACTAAGCATTTTGAGCAAGTAAGCCATTAAGAAACACCTCATCCCCTTTTAATAGTATTGGCTTTCCTATGGACTCAATGTGATCTTGGATCACTTAAATAAAAATGTAGAGTCTTGAGCTTGTTGCCAATATGTGTCCTTAGCATTTTGAGGGGTCCACATCTCTAGTCCATGCCATGCCAATCATTGAACTTTCTAAAATGATCATCTTGAAAGAGCATTAGTTCACCTATATGTTGTTAAGAATTACCAAAACCACCCAGGGATTAGTTGCACTTTCACTAGCCCTCCTGCCTTGCCTTCTCTAGGGATGAACGGCCTGGTGGAGGGCGCACCAGCCCCCTATGTGCCGGTCTGTCCCTCCCTAGGCTCATTAAGCCCATATAGCTTGCCGGGGTTGCCCGGAACCCCTTCCGGTGACCCGATTCGTACTCGGTACCCCAGGAACACTTCTGGTGTCCAAATACTATCGTCCTATATATGAATATTTACCTCTCAACCATTTCAAGACTCCTCGTCATGTACATGATCTCATCCAGGAATCCGAACAACATTTGGTCACCAAATCACGTAACTCATATAATACAAAATCGTCATCGAACATTAAGTGTGCGAACCCTACGGGTTCGAGAACTATGTATACATGACCGAGACTCCTCTCTGGTCAATAACCAATAGTAGAACCTGGATGCTCATATTGGCTCCCACATGTTCTACGAAGATCTTTATCGGTCGAACCGTTATGACAACATACGTTATTCCCTTTGTCATCAGTATGTTACTTGCCCAAGATTCGATCATCTGTATCTCCATACCTAGTTCAATCTCGTTACCGGCAAGTCTCTTTACTCGTTCTGTAATGCATCACCCTGCAACTAACTCATTAGTCACATTGCTTGCAAGGATTATTATTATGTGCACTACTGAGAGGGCCCAGAGATACCTCTCCGATACTCGAAGTGACAAATCCTAATCTCGATATATGCCAACCCAACAAACACCTTTGGAGATACCTATAGAGCATCTTTATAATCACCCAGTTATGTTGTGACGTCTGATAGCACACAAGGCATTCCTACGATGTCCGGGAGTTTCATAATCTCATAGTCGGAGGAATATGTATTTGACATGAAGAAAGCAGTAGCAATAAAACTGAACGATCATTATGCTAAGCTAATAGATGGGTCTTGTCCATCACATCATTCTCCTAATGATGTGATCCCGTTCATCAAATGACAACACATGTCCATGGCTAGGAAACTTAACCATCTTTGATCAACGAGCTAGTCTAGTAGAGACATACTAGGGACACAATGTTTTGTCTATGTATTCACACATGTATCAAGTTTCCGGTTAATAAACATTTATCATGATATAAGGAAATATAAAATAACAACTTTATTATTGCCTCTAGGGCATATTTCCTTCAGAGATGGTGGTTGCTCTGTTGGTCCATGACCACCTTAATATGCAGCGGCCGTTGTTCCGAAGCTCGATCCCGAGGCACACTCTAGTGTTGAATCGCAACCGAGAGAGCGTCCATTTCCTTCTTTGGAAGGACTAGTTTGAGACAGCCAACCCGTTGTTCAAATATCACCAATTCCGACGGCGTTTCCGTATGGCTAGGCATGTTTTCAACCCTATTCAAGAGGGGGTGGTCGGATACGATAAGTATTTCGAGTGCAAGGAGGATGCCCTTGGAAAGATTGGCTTCTCATCTTATCAGAAATGCACTGCAGCTATCTGGATGCTTGCGTATGGAGTGCCCGATGATCTCATTAATGAGTAAGTTCATATGAGCGAGTCTACGTGCCTAGAGTCCATGTAGAAGTTCTGCAAAGCTATGATTGCAATGTTTGACCCTAAGTACTTGAGAGAGCCGACTGTTGAAGATACAGCTCGCTTGTTGGTGATCAATGCCAGCATGGGCTTCCCATGGATGCTTGGCAGCATAGACTACATGCACTGAGAGTAGAAGAATTGCCCTTCTTCTTGGCAAGGGCTCTATAGGGGCCATGTCAGGGTTGCACTGTCATACTTGAGGCCGTGGAATCACAAGATCTATGGATCTGACACTCTTTCTTTGGCATGCCCGGATCACACAATGATATCAACGTGCTTCAACGCTCACCGGTGTTTGCAAGGCTTGCCGAAGGCAACAACCCGCCTATGAATGTTAACATCAATGACCACAACTACAACAAAGGATACTACTAGCTAACTGATGGTATCTATCCTAAGTGGACCACTATTGTGAAGACAATCCCCAACCCCGTCGGAGACAAGAGAAAAAGATTTTCCCAAGAGCAAGAGGGTGCTATGAAGGATGTCAAGCATGCCTTTGGTGTTCTGCAATCTCGATGGGGCATCGTTCGGTATCCCACTAGAACTTGGAGCACCAAGAAGTTGTGGGAGGTGATGACTGCATGTGTGATCATGCATAATATGATCGTAGCGGATGAGCGCCCAGAACATATATACAATCAAGGGTTCAGTTTCAGGGTGATAATGTTGTGCCTAAGCATGGAGGAGGAGCGACAACATTTGTAGAGTTCACCCAATTTCATCATCAAATATGTGATTGAGAAACTCACATGCAGTTGTAAGATGATTTTGTTGAGCATATGTGGGTTGTGGAACTATGCTATATTAGTTTGCCTGTGAAACTATGCAAAATGTGTGTATATTTGTTGACAAACGGCGGCAAGCCGGCCATGCGGGCAAATATGGGTCGGCGCATTGGGCGCACTGCCGACGCAAATAAAAAGAAGGCAGACGCCGAGCGGGCGGCCAATCCAAACAGATAAAAAGCAAACAAAGTACACGTCAGTTTGGGTCGGTGTGTTGGGGTTGCTCTCGGTAACTCAATCAAGTATTAAAAAAGGAAAGGAAAAGGAAAATACCCACACAAGTCTCTGCGTAAGATCATTGATATAAGATTCAGATATGCAATACTTATGGCACATCTAGATGTACTTTAGCAAAACTATATTAATTAACTTATAGTTGAGCATAGATCATTTACTCCTAGATTGAAATAAAAAATGATTATAAATTGTAAAGTTGATGAATAAAATAATAGAAGTAGTGCAATATTTTAGTTTCTTGCAAAGTTTGGTGCAAAAGCATGCATTCTTTAGCCCTTTGCAAAAAAGAACACATTATGTGTAAATAAGTTGTTATTTCCATCGGCCATTCTGGTCTTTTTTCATTTGGAAAACACAAACAAGCATATTTTCTCATGGAAATTTGTAGGCGCATAGTGTACTATCATATGTTTATAATGTAATTTTTTCACAATTTTTGGAACATTATCTTTGAAATCTTTTAAACTGGAGGGTGTGATGTCTACTACGCAACCTTCTTCTTGTAGACGTTTTTGGGCCTCCAAGTGCAGAGGTTTGTAGGACAGTAGCAAATTTCCCTCAAGTGGATGAACTAAGGTTTATCAATCCGTGGGAGGCGTAGGATGATGGTCTCTCTCAAACAACCCTGCAACCAAATAGCAAAGAGTCTCTTGTGTCCCCAACACACCCAATACAATGGTAAATTGTATAGGTGCACTAGTTCGGCGAAGAGATGGTGATACAAGTGCAATATGGATGGTAGATATAGGTTTTTGTAATCTGAAATTATAAAAACAGCAAGTTAACTAATGATAAAAGTGAGCGAAAACGGTATTGCAATGCTAGGAAACAAGGCCTAGGGTTCATACTTTCACTAGTGCAAGTTCTCTCAACAAGGATAACATAATTAGATCATATAACAATCCCTCAACATGCAACAAAGAGTCACTCCAAAGTCACTAATAGCGGAGAACAAACGAAGAGACTATTGTAGGGTACGAAACCACCTCAAAGCTATTTTTTCCGATCAATCCATTGGGCTATTCCTATAAGTGTCACAAACAACCCTAGAGTTCATAGTAAAATAACACCTTAAGACACAAGTCAACCAAAACCCTAATGTCACCTAGATACTCCAATGTCACCTCAAGTATACGTGGGTATGATTATACGATATGCATCACACAATCTCAGATTCATCTATTCAAACCAACGCAAAGTACTTCATAGAGTGCCCCAAAGTTTCTACCGGAGAGTCAACACGAAAACACGTGCCAACCCCTATATGCATAAGTTCACAAGGTCACTGAACCCGCAAGTTGATCACCAAAACATACATGTAGTAGATCACATGATATCCCATTGTCACCACAACTAAGCACATGCAAGACATACATCAAGTGTTCTCAAATCCTTAAAGACTTAATCCGATAAGATAACTTCAAAGGGAAAACTCAATCCATTACAAGAGAGTAGAGGGGGAGAAACATCATAAGATCCAACTATAGTAGCAAAGCTCACGGTACATCAAGATCGTGCCAAATCAAGAACACGAGAGAGAGAGAGAGAGAGAGAGAGAGAGAGAGAGAGAGAGAGAGAGATCGAACACATAGCTACTGGTACATACCCTCAGCCCCGAAGGTGAACTACTCCCTCCTTGTCATGGAGAGCGCCGGGATGATGAAGATGGCCACCGGTGATGGATTCCCCCTCCGACAGGGTGCCGGAACGGGCTCCCAAGAGGTTTTTGGTGGCTACAGAGGCTTGCGGTGGCGGAACTCCCGATCTAGGTTTCTTTCTAGAAGTTTGGGTATTTATAGGAGGGTTAGGCGTCGAGAACAAGTTAGGGAGACCCACGAGGAGTCCACGAGGCACAGGGGCGCGCCCCAGGGGGTGGGCGCGCCCCCATCCTAGTGAGCCCCACGGGACTTCTCTCTGATAACTTTTTGTTCTAGTATTTTTTATATTTTCCAGAAAAAATCTCCGTTAATTTTCAGCGCATTCCGAGAACTTTTATTTCCGCACAAAAACAACACCATGGTAGTTCTACTGAAAACAGCGTCAGTCCGGGTTAGTTCTAACCAAATCATACCAAAAGCATGTAAAAATATTATAAACATGGCATGAATACATCAAAAATTATAGATACGTTGGAGACGTATCAGCATCCCCAAGCTCAACTCCTGCTCGTCCTGGAGTAGGTAAATGATAAAAACAGAATTTTTGATGTGGAATGCTACCTAACATATTTATCAATGTAATCTCTCTTTATTGTGGCCAGAATATTCAGATCCATCAGATTCAAAACAAAAGTTTAATATTGACATAAAACAATAATACTTCAAGCATACTAACAAAGCAATCATGTCTTCTCAAAATAACGTGGCTAACGAAAGCTATCCCTACAAAATCATATAGTCTGGCTATGCTCTATCTTCATCACACAAAATATTTAAATCATGCACAACCCCGGTTTCAACCAAGCAATTTTTCATACTTTAGTATTCTCAAACTTTTTCAACTTTCACGCAATACGTGAGTGTGAGCCATGTACATAGCACTATAAGTGGAATAGAATGGTGGTTATGGAGAAGACAAAAAGGAGAAGATAGTCTCACATCAACTAGGCATATCAACGGGCTATGGAGATGCCCATCAATAGATATCAATGTGAGTGAGTAGGGATTCCCATGCAACAGATGCACCAGAGCTATAAGTGTATGAAAGCTCAAAAAGAAACTAAGTGGGTGTGCATCCAACTCGCTTGCTCACGAAGACCTAGGGCATTTTGAGGAAGCCCATCATTGGAATATACAAGCTAGCCAAGTTCTATAATGAAAATTTCCCACTAGTATATGAAAGTGACAACATAGGAGACTCTCTATCATGAAGATCACGGTGTTACTTTGAAGCACAAGTGTGGTAAAAGGATAGTAGCATTGCCCCTTCTCTCTTTTCTCTCATTTTTTTGTTTTTTGGGCCTTCTCTTTTTTTGGCCTCTTTTTCTTTATTTTTTTAATTTTTCGTCCGGAGTCTCATCCCGACTTGTGGGGGAGTCATAGTCTTCATCATCCTTTCCTCACTGGGACAATGCTCTAATAATGATGATCATCACACTTTTATTTACTTACAACTCAAGAATTACAACTCGATACTTAGAACAAAATATGACTCTATGTGAATGCCCCTGGGGGTGTACCGGGATGTGCAATGAATGAAGAGTGACATGTATGAAACAATTATGAACGGTGGCTTTGCCACAAATACAATGTCAACTACATGATCATGCAAGGCAATATGACAATGATGGAGCGTGTCACAATAAACAGAACGGTGGAAAGTTGCATGGCAATATATCTCGGAATGGCTATGGAAATGCCATAATAGGTAGGTATGGTGGCTGTTTTGAGGAAGTTATATGGTGGGTGTATGACCGGCGAGAGTTGCGTGGTACTAGAGAGGCTAGCAGTGGTGGAAGGGTGAGAGTGCGTATAATCCATGGACTCTAGTCATAAAGAACTCACATACTTATTGCAAAAATCTATAAGTCATCAAAAACAAAGTACTACACACATGCTCCTAGGGGAAGGGTTGGTAGGAGTTAACCATCGCGCGATCGGGACCTCCACACATAAGGAAGACAATCAATAAATAAATCATGCTCCAACTTCATCACATAACGGTTCACCATACGTGCATGCTACGGGAATCACAAACTTTAACACAAGTATCTCTCAAATTCACAATTACTCCACTAGCATGACTCTAATATCACCATCTTCGTATCTCAAAACAATCATAAGGAATCAAACTTCACTTAGTACTCAATGCACTTTATATGAAAGTTTTTATTATATCCCTCTTGGATGCCCATCATATTTGGACTAAATTCATAACCTAAGAAAATTACCATGCTATTTAAGACTCTTAAAATAATATAAGTGAAGCATGAGAGTTCATCTATTTCTTCAAAATAAAACCACCATCGTGCTCTAAAAGATGTAAGTGAAGCACTAGAGCAAATGACTAACTACTTCAAAAGATATAAGTGAAGATCAATGAGTAGTCGAATAATTATGTAACTCTGTGAAGGATCTCTAACATTTAAGAATTTCAGATCTTGGTATTTTATTCAAACAACAATCAAAGCAAAATAAAATGACATGACGCTCCAAGCAAAACACATATCATGTGGTGAATAAAAATATAGCTCCAAGTAAAGTTACCAATGAACAAAGATGAAAGAGGGGATGCCATCCTGGGCATACCCAAGCTTAGGCTCTTGGTTTTCCTTGAATGTTACCTTGGGGGTGCTTTGGGATCCCCAAGGTTAGGCTCTTGCCACTCCTTATTCCATAATCCATCGAATCTTTACCCAAAACACTTCACAACACAAAACTCGACATAAAACTCGCAAGCTCCGTTAGTATAAGAAATAAATCACCACTTAGGTACTGTTGTGAACTCATTATAAATTCATATTGGTGTAATATCTACTGTATTCCAACTTCTCCATGGTTCATACCCTCCGATACTACTCATAGATTCATTAAAATAAGCAAACAACACATAGAAAACAGAATCTGTCAAAAACAGAACAATCTGTAGTAATCTGTAACTCTCGAATACCTATGTAACTCCAAAAATTCTGAAATAAGTGAGTGGACGTGAGGAATTTGTCTATTAAACTTCTTCCGAAAGAATCAACCCAAAAGCACTCTTCTGTAAAAAATGACAGCTAATCTCGTGAGTGCAAAGTTTCTGTTTTTTACAGCAAGATCACATTAACTTTCACCCAAGTCTTCCCAATGGCTTTACTTGGCACTTTATTGAAACAAAAGCTATAAAACATGATTACTACAGTAGCTTAATCATGTGAACACACAAAAACAATAGGGGTAAATATTGGGTTGTCTCCCAACAAGAGGTTTTCTTTAACGCCTTTTTAGCTTGGCATAATGATGACAATGATGCTCACAGAAAAGATAAGAATTGAAACATAATGGGGGCATCATGAAGCATATGACTAGCAAATTTAAGCCTAACCCAGTTCCTATGCATAGGGATTTTGTGAGAAAACAACTTATGGGAACAAGAATTAACTAGCATAGGAAAGACAAACAAGCATAGCTTCAAGATTTTCAACACATAGAGAGGAAACTTGATATTATTGCAACTCCTAAAAGCACATATTCCTCCCTCATAATAATTTTCAGTAGAATCATGAATGAATTAAACAATATAAATATCACATAAAGCATTATTTTCATGATTAACAAGCATAGAATTTTTATTACTCTCCACATAAGCAAAATTCTTCTCATTCGGAATAGTGGGAGTATCATAAGAAACTCGAATACTATAAATTGTTTCCACATTAAAAGAGTAATGTTCAGAAAAGGGTAATCATAATCATGACAAGTTTTATAAATATAATCATCACTACTTTTTATAGCATAAGTATCATCACAATAATAATCATAAGTAGCAAATTTGTTCTCATCATAATCAATCGAAACCTCTTCCAAGATAGTGGAATCATTACTAAATAAAGTCATGAAATCTCCAAATCCACTTTCATCAATATAATCATCATAAATAGGAGGATGCTATCATCATAATAAATTTGCATATCAAAACTTGGGAGGTTAAAAATATCATCTTCAATAAGCATAGCATCCCCAAGCTTGGGACAAACATTAATTGCAGCAAATAAATTCTCAAACATGTCATTCTCATCAAACATAGCATCCCCAAGCTTGGGCCTTTTGATATCATAAGCATAATCACTCTCATCATTAGTAGTATGGATAGCACCAATAGTATAGCAACTATTATCATCACAATGAGTAGTAGGTGCAACATCATTTGGGAGGGATGCCTTTTTACCTTTGCTTCTCCGTCTTTTCTTTTTCTTCTTCGCATCATGTGTGGCTTTAATCCTCTTTTTGGAGCTCCTTATTAATGAGATTGGTTGAATAGAAGGCTCCTCCTCCTTACCTGATTCATCATAAGAAATAATAGGAGGATGTTGGGAATTCTCTTCCCTTTCATTAGTATTCTCTTCATCTTCTATTTGTTTTCTTATCTTTATGTAATCGACAATATAAGGATTTCCAATGCAATTCACCACACAATACACATAAATTTCCTCTAGATCAAAATCAAGAACTGTCTCAAAGGAAAATTCTGGAGTATTCTTAGTTATACGTTTCATTTCTTCATAACCCAGAAGCAAACTAAGTTCATTATGATGTGCAAGGGAAATCAAGTCATCACAATTTTTGGACACGATTCGATCATGAAACAATTTGCATTGGATATTTAAATGACCACTTTCATTGCAAAGTTCACAAGGATAGGTAAGAAAATTTAAATTTTCATCACAATCATCTAGCCTTTCTTGCAACCATTTAGTTTCTAAGTACTTATGCCTCTTGCAAAATCTATCTTCCCTATTTGGTGTGTACTTGCAAACTCTATGCACTCCACAAAAGTTGAGATGCTTATAAGATACATTTTCGTCATGACTAGTGCAATCATCATTAGTACTATGGATATTCAAAGAGTTCATACTAACAAAATTGCAATCATGCTCATCATTCACAGATTTAGTGCCAAACATTTTAATCCATTCTTCTTCTAGCACTTGTGCACAATTTTCCTTTCCATCATTTTCATGAAAGATATTAAAATGATGAAGCATATGAGGCACCCTCAATTCCATTTTTTTGTAGTTTTATTTCATAAACTAAACTAGTGATAAAACAAGAAACCAAAATATTCGATTGCAAGATCTAAAGATATACCTTCAAGCACTCACCTCCCCGGCAACGGCACTAGAAAAGAGCTTGATGTCTACTACGCAACCTTCTTCCTGTAGACATCGTTGGGCCTCCAAGTGCAGAGGTTTGTAGGATAGTAGCAAATTTCCCTCAAGTGGATGACCTAAGGTTTATCAATCCATGGGAGGCATAGGATGAAGATGGTCTCTCTCAAACAACCCTGCAACCAAATAGCAAAGAGTCTCTTGTGTCCCCAACACACCCAACACAATGGTAAATTGTATAGGTGCACTAGTTCGGCGAAGAGATGGTGATACAAGTGCAATATGGATGGTAGATATAGGTTTTTGTAATCTAAAATTATAAAAACAGCAAGGTAACTAATGATAAAAGTGAGCAAAAACGGTATTGCAATGCTAGGAAACAAGGCCTAGGGTTCATACTTTGACTAGTGCAAGTTCTCTCAACAAGGATAACATAATTAGATCATATAACAATCTCTCAACATGCAACAAAGAGTCACTCCAAATTCACTAATAGCAGAGAACAAATGAAGAGATTATTGTAGGGTATGAAACCACCTCAAAGTTATTCTTTCCGATCAATCCATTGGGCTATTCCTATAAGTGTCACAAACAGCCCTAGAGTTTGTAGTAAAATAACACCTTAAGACACAAATCAACCAAAACCCTAATGTCACCTCAAGTATCCGTGGGTATGATTATATGATATGCATCACGGAATCTCAGATTCATCTATTCAAACCAACACAAAGTACTTCATAGAGTGCCCCAAAGTTTCTACCGGAGAGTCAAGACGAAAACATGTGCCAACCCCTATGCATAAGTTCACAAGGTCACTGACCCAAGTTGATCACCAAAACATACATCTAGTAGATCACGTGATATCCCATTGTCACCATAGATAAGCACATGCAAGACATACATCAAGTGTTCTCAAATCCTTAAAGACTCAATCCGATAAGATAACTTCAAAGGGAAAACTCAATCCATTACAAGAGAGTAGAGGGGGAGAAACATCATAAGACCCAACTATAGTAGCAAAGCTCGCGGTATATCAAGATCGTGCCAAATCAAGAACACGAGAGAGAGAGATCAAACACATAGCTACTAGTACATACCCTCAGCCCCGAGGGTGAACTACTCCCTCCTCATCATGGAGAGCGCCGGGATGATGAAGATGGCCACCGGTGATGGATTCCTCCTCCGGCAGGGTGCCGAAACAAGCTCCCGAGAGGTTTTTTTTTCTAGGTTTGCGGCAGTGGAACTCCCGATCTAGGGTGCCGAAACAGGGTGGCTACAGAGGCTTGCGGCAGTGGAACTCCCGATCTAGGTTTTTTTCTGGAAGTTTGGGTATTTATAGGAGGGTTTTGCATCGAGAACAAGTTAGGGGGACCCACGAGCACAGGGGCGCGCCCCAGGGGGGTGGGCGTGCCCCCACCCTTGTGGGCCCCATGAGACTCCTCTCCGATTTGTTCCAGTATTTTTATATTTTCCAGAAAAAGTCTCTGTTGATTTTCAGCGCATTCCGAGAACTTTTATTTCTACACAAAAACAACACCACGGTAGTTTTGCTGAAAACAACGCCAGTCTGGGTTAGTTCTAACCAAATCATACCAAAAGCATGTAAAAATATTATAAACATGGCATGAATACATAAAAAATTATAGATACGTTGGAGACGTATCAGGGTGCAAGTGAGACTAGCGGCACAAAATCCGCACTCGGAGAAGCCTGGATAAATCTCTTTTTATTATGTAAAAAAAAGTCTCAAAAAAGCCATAGTTAGACTAAGGGAAATCCCCCCTTGATCTCCATTGGTGAGCATGGAGATCGATCAAGGATTCAACGGCGCCCACTACAGCTTCGAGGCTCGTTTTGGCGGCAGCAGTGGTCTATGTCCTCGATGTAAATTTTATTATATTTAAGGTGGTTTTGTACTTCCAATGAATCTTTATAATAGATCTAGTCCTTTTTGCAACAAAATAAATAAGCCAAAGGCTTCCACTACAAAAAATACTTTTCCTTGATGATACGTGTTTGTCACAGTAGGTCACGTTTTCTGTCATGCATGTACATCCATGACGATTTTATGACAGAATCAAGATAGTCATACCCGTGCTATCGTAGAAGTGTTCCATGATATTACCAAAATTATCATCACGGAAGTGTCCACTTCCATGATGATAAATCGCGTGTCATAGAAGTGCTTTCGTCAAGGGTGACCGACACGTGGCATCCACCATAACGGGTCGCTGTTAAGCTATCGGGTTCCGATTTGGATCCGATAACCCATTCACAGCCTGGACCAATGGCAATTTTCCACGTGTAAAATTCTCATTCGCCGACGATCCACATGTCAGCTCAGGGTTGAGACAGATGTCAACCGTCCATTTGACAAAATCGCCAATGAAACGTTGACACGTGGGACGGCCTAATAGAGGCCCATATAGATTTAAAAGCTAGCCCTGGAACAGGCCGACAAGATTTCATCGGATCTAATGGGCCGGCCCGTTAACAACCGAACATTTTGTGGACCAAATTATAGCCCACATCAGATACGGACCGTTAAATGACTGCAAAATTCTGGGCCAGTTTACGGCCCATATCAGATCCGGCCCGTTAACAGCCTGCAATAGTTTGGGCCAAATTACGGTCCATACCTGATCCAGGCCGTTCACTGACTTTCATTTCCTGGGCCAAATTACGGCCCATAACAGATACGACCCTTTAACAGCTACTGTACCATTGGGTCCATTGGGGGCCTGATTTGCTCTTCGGCCTCTTAATGGCCCGTTTAACAGTTTGGCCCGATGTCAGTTTCAGCCTGTCAGCGGCCCTATCTACAAATGGGCTTCTTTCGGCCTGGTTTCAATTTCGGCAATTTAAAGGCCCGAGTTGCTCCTGGGCCTAATTATGGTCCATAGTTACATTCAGCCTCTTAATGACCCATAGTCTTCGTGAAACATTCTAGCCCAATCTGCATATCGACCCGTGAAAAGCCCTTGAGAGTGTTGGGCCTAATTTTGGCCCATTATACATCCGGCTTGCTTCCCGCCCGTCATGTAATTGGGTCAGCCAAGGCCCAAAAACATTTCAGCCTGTTAATGGCCCGTCAGCCAAATGGGCCAATAATGGGCCGATTTATATTACAGCGTGCTGTCAGCCCGTGATTTGTTGGCCACAATGAAGGCTGAATCTAGGTTTCAACCTGTTTAAAAGCCTATTTAATTTTCCGTCCCAATTAAGACAAGAGGTTTACTCGGCCTTTTAAAGGCTCGAAACTAATAGTGGGCCAGATTAAGACTAGACCTAACAAATGACCCAAGATGATTGTAGGCCCATGGTTCGACCCATACTAGCGATTGCGATCGATCAGTTTTAGTACAAAAATTGTTATTTTATAAACCTATATTGGCTCATTGCGCACTGATCAAAGATTATGACCTTTTCTTAGAGCGACGACAGCATAAGCAACAAATAAATTGCAACATCATGACGAAGAATAAACCTAGACTATACAACAAAGAAATTACAACATATTACATCTCCTGGGCATCAAAGTTTGCCGCCAGCGATAATAAAGGGCAACCAGATAGCAGATTCCATAAACTGGGCAGGTCGCCACCAGTGGAAGTAAACAGGCCGACAAAATAATAGACAGAACCGACAACACTTCAACACAGTTCAAGTAAGGTTATCCCAGCCCAGGAGCTGCAGCGCAAGCAGCTTAGCAACCTGATGAGACCGCACTTCTTTGATGCTTATATCCACCAACTTAAGCTGCATAGCATCAACAGACGTCCCGCACTTATGGTTAATCTTGCATAGAGATTGGAGTTCCAGTCGGATTTGAGCGGAAGCATGTCTTGCTTTTTGAATTTCAGACTGAAGAAGTCCAACAGATTGAGGCGGCGACTTCATGGAGCTTGTGTCACTGAGTAAGTTTGACACTACATCAAGATATGACTTTGTGGTTGTATCCCTAACCTCAAGATGTGTTGCCTTCTTCTCTGGAATATATGTTAGAGGGACAAACAATGGGTTCGTCTCACTATCATTGTGGCAGTTCTTCCTAGCAGCAGTGCTGTCACCCTGAAATAGAAACAAGTAGGTAGATAACAGGTTTTGCATGTATAAGCATCAGCGCTGTCAATTCATCTCATTTCTTTGTCAGAAATAAAGAGATGCGGTTTAAAATAGCATTAACATAATAGGCATTGTCCATAGTTAAGACGGCAGGAAATGGCATTGTGCAGGAGCGGCCAGCTTCACGAGACCACTGGATTACAGATCAAGAACACAAGCATACATGTAGTTCTAAATAACGTATAAGCATGAATGGTGTGTGTACTGTCAATTTATACCATTTCAGATTGGTAAATAAATAGACACAATTTAAATAACATTAATATAACATGGCATTGTTCATAGTTGAGACATAGCATGATATGACATTGTGCTGTTGTTGGTAGTTTCACCATACCACTGGATTACAGATCAAGAACACAAGCATACACATAGTGCTAAAGAAGATAACTTGCTATGTTTAGTTTAATTTACATGGTACGAATAAGGAACTAGGTTGTACAACTAAAGACTGAAATTGAGAAGGAAAAACTTATGTTTATGTACTTCTTCTTTATAAACTTTGAACAAGCAATTTGATGCAGACAACAAAAATAAATAGCATTTGCACTCATAGCTATCCAAATATACACCACAAAGTTTGAAGGCTCGAGGAGGACAAACTTACATTAGTAGTGAAGATAGGCTCTATAAAGCCCTTGTCCATATTGATGGGGGGGGGGCAATTCAAGAAGTTTACCACACACTCTTCTTCAAGAGCATTGCCTTTATTCCACATTTTGTTTAGAGTAAATATAGATGTGAAAATATAGGAACAAATGGTGATTATTTAACTTAAGATCCAGAGTACAAATGTAAATACAGCATACAGGCAAAAGGCACTGACAAGAGCAATGCGGAGCTAAACTTCTTCAGTAACATTGGTTTTATTCAATATTTTGGCAAGAGTAAATGTAGACCTGATGTGTAGAAAATGGAGGGCAAGGGAAAATAAGCTGCAAAGTGTACATGAAGAACTAGCTGACAAATATAAGTACAATGATGAAGGATAACATATACTTACAAGAACAATGCAGAACTAAATTTCTTCATAAGCATTGGGTTTATTCTACATTAATTTAAGCATTAATATAGATCTGATAATTTGGAGCAAACAGTGGATAAGAAAGCTATAATGCACAATGATGTCACATAATCCACCAGGTATGAATGTAAGGACAACGATAGGACAATAAGTACTCACAAGAGCAAAGCAGCGACCAACATAGTTGCGATATCCTAGGTTTTGCGGAGCTGGTTCTATCGCCAATATATGTCGGGTGCTATGTGATTTCTCTGGTAGCACCACCTTTTTCAAGGACTTTGCTTGTACTCCTTTAGGTTCTGCAATCACCCTCTTCCTTCTGTATGTCTGAAACACAAGAACAACATTTGAATGGAAAAACATGGTATGAAAACAAATCGAATAGGTGTTGATAATGGATGGGCATGGCATCTTCACATATATCATGAGTAAACTAAGCAGATGGCGGTGCAACAAATCAAAAGAAATGCAAGACACCTTATGAAAGATATGTGCAACCAATGAAACCTTGCCAAATTAGAACAGGCACCTTATTGGGTGAACATGATACGCCATCTGCCTTTGACTCCTTGAGCTCAGAATAGTCATTAGGATCATATTCTGAATACGAATCTATAGGTCGGGAGCATGTGGGTTTCATTGTATCCACAATGGACCTCAATCCCTTGATGCCAAGTTTGTTATCCATTGAACTGTTTCGCAATATTCTTCTAATGTGCGCATTCTTATATTCATTGTGATTACGCACAATATCTGAAAAGAATGAAAACATAAATATTAGTGAGATTTTCTTTGTAATGCAGAGGATATTGTAATATAATAGGGGCTCCCTGTAAACCCTTGTGTGCTATCACTGGATTCTGATGAGAGAGCCCATGTGTGCTGTAATATGGTGAGTAAATTAATACAATCTGGCACAACTACACAAAAATGGGATAATTAGATTTATGCCCCTAGTTGTGTCCCACTCGTCTGTTTTACCCCTAATTCCCAAAAGTCACCAGTTCTGTCCAAGTCACTTTGCTCCTCTTATGCTTTTGCCCTTTGACCATTTGACCGCCAGTTTGAAAACTTCATAACTAATTCATACTAAATCAGAAAAATGCAAATAAGATACCAAAATAGTTAGAAAAACATCACTTATATGTCAGTGTCATTTGCATTCATGAAAAAACTGTTCAAAAGTGCACATCCGAGTTTTAGCTCTTTTGATACCACCATGAATAGTAAAAACTAAAAAAGTTCAAAAAAATTTAGTGGCAAAGAATGAAAAATGTTTCAAGTGCCTGCCAAGTTTCATCAGGGAATAACATTCATGGGTGCTGCGGCAAAAAAACAATCAACACTCCAAAATAGATTATTTTTTTGCCACGACTTCCACGAATGTCGTACCCTAATGAAACTTGGCAAGCGCTTAGAACATTTGTTGTTCTTTGCCACCATATTTTTTTGAATTTTTTTAGAGTTTACTATTCATGGTGGTATCGAAAGAGCTAAAACTTAGATGTGCACTTTCCAACACTTTGTTCATGAATGCAAACGACACTGACATATAGGTGATGTTTTTCTGAACATTTTGGTATCTTATTTGCATTTTTCTGATTTAGTATGAATTAGTTATGAAGTTTTCAAACTGGCGTTCAAACAGTCAAAGGGCAAAAGCATAAGATGAGCAAAGTGACTTGGACAGAACCAGTGACTTTTGGGAATTAGGGGTATAAATCTAATTATCCCAAAAAATAGGATCCTGTTGGGAGCTCCAGATGTAAGGATAGTTGGCAGATGATAGGTTCATAATATATCGTATAGAAAGTTTATTGCCAAACCATCATAACGAGAGCGCAGAGCCAGTAGGCAAATTGTAGTGTAGATAATAGGGGTACACCATAAGCACCATAAATAAATCGGGAGAGCAGAACTGGCTGGAAATACAGGGTTTTACTTCTACTAATATGCAACCTATCGATCACCTATAGGCCAGCTCTATTCATCTGAAGGCGCACATCTGCTACTATCAGTCTAGTCTATCACAGACCGCGCGACTCCCATCATTTCCAGGATATTATGGCAGACCAACTCGAAGTGCGAAATCATGTAGCAGAACCGGCCCAATAGAGCTGTCGACTGCAGATGTCCCTGCTCCACTTCCTGACAAGGAACATACTGTACTTACTAAAGAAGAACAGAAGAGGAACATGTTAAAGAATTAAAAGGGAAGCATATTATTGAGATTCCCCTTCTTTCTATACAATGTTGGTTGTCCACCCATGATGAATCAGAGCGCCCAAAGAAATGCAATTCCATGATGTCTCCCTATATGTGGCCACATGCATTTGGAAACTCAAGTGGGAGCATTAGCTAACCAATTAAATGTGTGTGCATTAGCTAATGTCAGTATCATATCACATTCGTATTTGAAGAACCTTAAGACGTATGATTGGTGTGTTATTTAGCTTTAAAGGGTGGACATCTGCTAGTAGGACACAAAGCACCTACGTAGATCATAGTATAGATATAATGGGAAAACCCTAAGCATCAGGAGTAAAATCAGGAAAGTGGAACTTGCTGAAATATACTCCCTCCGTCTGAAAATACTTGTCGGAGAAATTGATAAAAATGGATGTATCTAGAACTAAAATATGTATAGATACATCCATTTCTCCAACAAGTATTTCCGTACGGAGGGAGTATGTGCTAGTATTGACGGTATGAATGGAAAGGCTTCGGATACCAGCTCTCTACAACTGAAGGCGCAGTACTGTTACTATCAGTCTAACTCTCAAAGGCAACACATACAATCGAATACGAAGAGTTGAAAGGGTCCATGACAATCGACATGAAGACCAACATGAAGAGTTGAAAGCGTCCATGACAAGCGACCCAATAGACCCGTACACTACAAATGTGTGTGCTCCTCTTCACTACAAAGAACATATTGTACAACTATTATACCCCCTCTATTCCTAAATACAAATCTTTGTAGAGATTCCTCTATGGATCACATACAGATGTATATAGATACATTTTAGAGTGTAGATTCACTCATTTTTCTCTGTATGTAGTCCATGGAGGAATCTCTACAAAGACTTATATTTAGGTACAGAGAGAGTACTTACAAAGGAAGAACAGAAGAGGAGCATGCTAAAGAAGAGCAAGCAGATTTTGGAAAATAAAATGTTGGTTGGCCACACATGATGAACCAGAGTGCATAAAGAACACAACTCCCTACTGTCCCTCGATATCTGGCGCATGTGATTTTTGAAAGTAAAGTAGGAACATTAACTGACCAATTAAACATTCTCTGTTTTAGTACATGTCAGCATCATATCAGATTCGTATTTGAGCAACTAAGTTTGGAATTATGAGTGGCATGTTGTTTAGCTAGATGGGTTGAGGAGCACTGCTTGCACGTACGTCTCGAAGCACCTACGATAATAGTACTGAATATATGAGAATG
This sequence comes from Triticum dicoccoides, assembly GCF_002162155.2. Taxonomy (NCBI): domain Eukaryota; kingdom Viridiplantae; phylum Streptophyta; class Magnoliopsida; order Poales; family Poaceae; genus Triticum; species Triticum dicoccoides. Next base: position 198,312,175 of record NC_041383.1, read on the forward strand.
TCTACATCCAAGTCGCCTGACTTTCGTCATTTGGGTCAGTCGACCATTTCAGGCGGTTGGATGAAGATCCTATGTCTCCTAACCCTTCTTCTTCCTCACATCTTATTCTTCCCCTAAAGACCACCGCGTGGGTCACCGGCCGAACCACTGGCCCCGCCCTCCCCTGAACCGGCCACCACCTCCGATCTTCCGACGCCCCCGGCCATCCCTGTAGCTAACCCCACCCCCACCTGCGTCGAGTTTTGCCTTCGGCGAGGCCCCACCATAGCCCGACGACAGCCCCCCACAACCACTGTCCCCACCCGAAACCCTAATATAAATAGTGGGGCAGCCCTCCGGCGAGCCCCTTCCTTCCCTCCGGCGAACTCCAAAAAATGGACTGACCCCAATTTGAAATTATGTCGACTGTTGATACGTCTCCAATGTATCTATAATTTTTGATGTATTCATGCCATGTTTATAATATTTCTACATGCTTTTGGTATGATTTGGTTAGAACTAACCCGGACTTACGCTGTTTTCAGCAGAACTACCGTGGTGTTGTTTTTTGTGCAGAAATAAAGTTCTCGGAATGCGCTGAAAATCAACGGAGATTTTTTCTGGAAAATATAAAAAATACTGGAACAAAAAGTTATCAGAGAGGAGTCTCGTGAGGCCCACGAGGGTGGAGGGCGCCCCCCCGAGGGCGCGCCCCTGTGCCTCGTGGACACCCCATGGGTCCTCCTGACTTGTTCTCGATGCCAAACCCTCCTATAAATACAGAAACCCCCGAAACATAACCTAGATCGAGAGTTCCGCCGCTGCAAGCCTGTGTAGGGGGGAATCATCACCGGTGGCCATCTTCATCATCCCTGCACTCTCCATGACAAGGAGGGAGTAGTTCGCCCTCGGGGCTGAGGGTATGTACCAGTAGCTATGTGTTTGATCTCTCTCTCTCATGTTCTTGATATGGCACGATCTTGATGTACCGCGAGCTTTGCTATTATAGTTGGATCTTATGATGTTTCTCCCCCTCTACTCTCTTGTAATGGATTGAGTTTTCCCTTTGAAGTTGTCTTATCGGATTGAGTCTTTAAGGATATGAGAACACTTGATGTATGTCTTGCATATGCTTATCTGTGGTGACAATGGGAAATCACGTGATCTACTTGATGTATGTTTTGGTGATCAACTTGCGGGTTCAGTGACCTTGTGAACTTATGCATAGGGGTTGGCACATGTTTTTGTCTTGCCTCTCCGGTAGAAACTTTGGGGCACTCTTTGAAGTTCTTTGTGTTGGTTGAATAGATGAATCTGAGATTGTATGATACATATCGTATAATCATACCCATGGATACTTGTGGTGACATTGGAGTATCTAGGTGACATTAGGGTTTTAGTTGATTTGTGTCTTAAGTTGTTATTTTACTATGAACTCTAGGGTTGTTTGTGACACTTATAGGAATAGCCCAATGGATTGATCGGAAAAAATAACTTTGAGGTGGTTTCGTACCCAACAATAATCTCTTCGTTTGTTCTCCACTATTAGTGACTTTGGAGTGACTCTTTGTTGCATGTTGAGGGATTGTTATATGATCCAATTATGTTATTATTGTTGAGAGAACTTGCACTAGTGAAAGTATGAACCCTAGGCCTTGTTTCGAAGCATTGCAATACCGTTTTCGCTCACTTTTACCAATTGCTACCTTGCTGTTTTTATAATTTCATATTACAAAAACCTATATCTACCATCCATATTGCACTTGTAGCACCATCTCTTCGCCGAACTAGTTCACCTATACAATTTACCATTGTATTGGGTGTGTTGGGGACACAAGAGACTCTTTGTTATTTGGTTGCAGGGTTGTTTGAGAGAGACCATCTTCAACCTACGCCTCCCACGGATTAATAAACCTTAGGTCATCCACTTGAGGGAAATTTGCTACTATCCTACAAACCTCTGCACTTGGAGGCCCAACAATATCTACAAGAAGAAGGTTGTGTAGTAGACATCAAGCTCTTTTCTGGCGCCATTGCCGGGGAGGCTAGGTAAGCGGCACTAACACCCCGTCAACTAAGCTCTTTTCTGGCGCCGTTGTCGGGGAGGTTAGTGCTTGAAAGTATATCTTTAGATCTTGCAATCGAATCTTTTAGTTTCTTGTTTATCACTAGTTTAGTATATAAAAGAAAACTACAAAAAAATGGAATTGAGGGTGCCTCATATGCTTCATCTTTTTAATATCTTTTGCGAAAATGATGGAAAGGAAAATTGTGCTAGAGTGTTAGAATAAGAATGCATTAAAATGTTTGGCACTAAATCTTTGAATGACGAGCAGGGTTGCAATGTTGTTAGTATGAACTCTTTGAATATCCATAGTACTAATGATGATTGCACTAGTCATGATGAAAATGTCTCTTATAAGCATGTCAACTTTTATGGAGTGCATAAAGTTTGCAAGTACACACCAAATAGGGAAGATAGATTTTGCAAGAGGTAGAAGTATTTAGAAACTAAATGGTTGCAAGAGAGGCTAGATGTTTGTGCTGAAAATTTAAAATTTCTTAGCCATACATGTGAACTTTGCAATGAATGTGGTCATTTAAATCTCCAATGCAAATTGTTTCATGATCTAGTCGTGTCCAAAAATTATGATGACTTGATTTCCCTTGTGCAACATAATGAACTTAGTTTGCTTTTGAGTTATGAAGAAATGAAACATTTAACTATGTATATTCCAGAATATAACCTTGAGAAATTTCTTGGTATTGATCTAGAGGAAATTTACATGTATTGTGCAGTGAATTGCATTTAAAATCCTTATATTGCCAATTACATAAAGACAAGAAAACAAATAGAAGATGAAGAGAATACTAATGAAAGGGAAGAGATATCCCAATATCCTCCTATTCTTTCTTGTGATGAATCAGGTAATGAGGAGGAGCTTTCTATTCAACCAATTTCATTAATAAGGAGCTCCAAAAAGAGGACTAAACCCACACATAATGTGGAGAAGAAAAATAAAAGACGGAGAAGCAAAGGTAAAAAGGTATACCTCCCAAATGATGTTGCTCCTACTACTCATTGTGATGATGATAATTGCTATACTATTGGTGCTATCCATACTATTAATGATGAGTTTTATTATGCTTATGTTATGCAAAGGCCCAAGCTTGGGGATTCTACGTTTGATGAAAATGACATGTTTGAGAATTTATTTGCTGCAATTAATGTTTGTTCCAAGCTTGGGGATGTTATGCCTAATGAAGATGATATTTTTAGTCTCCCAAGTTTTGATATGAAAATTTATTATGATGATAGCATGCCTCCTATTTATGATGATTATATTGATGAAAGTGAGTTTGGAAGAGTGTCAACTTTAGGAAGTAATGATCCCACTATTTTGGAGGGTGTTTAATCTTATTGTGACAATTATGAAAGTGGATTTGGAGAGGTCATGACTTTATTTAGTAATGATTCCACTATCTTGGAAGAGGTTTCAATTGATTATTATGAGAACAAAGTTGCTATCTATGATGATTATTGTGATGACATGTATGCTATAAAGAATAATGATAACCATGAAACTTGTCATCTTGATTTTAATTTTCAATTGGATTATGCCTCACATGATTGTTATTTTGTTGAGTTTGCTCCCACTACTATTCATGAGAAGAAATTTGCTTATGTGGAGAGTAATAAAAATTCTATGCTTGTAGATCATGAAAAGAATGCTTTATATGATAGTTATATTGTTGAATTCATTCACGATGCTACTGAAAGTTATTATGAGGGAGGAATATATGCTTGTAGGAATTGCAATAATATCAAGTTTCCTCTCTATGTGCTTAAAATCTTGAAGTTATGCTTGTTTTGCCTTCCTATGCTAGTAGATTATTGTTCCCATAAGTTGTTTGCTCACAAAATCCCTATGCATAGGAAGTGGGTTTGGCTTAAATGTGCTAGTCATATGCTTCATGGTGCTCCCGTTATATTTTAATTCTTATCTTTTATGTGAGCATCATTGTCATCATCATGCCTAGCTAAAAAGGCATTAAAGAAAAACGCTTGTTGGGAGACAACCCAATATTTACCCCTACTGTTATTGTGTGTCCACACGATTAATCTACTTTAGTAATCATGCTTTATAGCTTTTGTTTCAATAAAGTTCCAAGTAAAGCCTTTGGGAAGACTTGGGTGAAAGTTAATGTGATCTTGCTGTAAAAAACAGAAACTTTGCGCTCACGAGATTAGCAGTCATTTTTTACGGAAGAGTGATTTTGAGTTGATTATTTTTGCAGAAGATTAATAGAAAAATTACTCACGTCCACCAATTTATTTCAGAATTTTTGGAGTTACAGAAGTATTCGATAGTTACAAATTACTATAGACTGTTCTGTTTTTGACAGATTCTGTTTTCTATGTGTTGTTTGCTTATTTTGACGAATCTATGAGTAGTATCGGAGGGTATGAACAATACAGAAGTTGGAATACAGTAGATATTACACCAATATGAATTCAGAATGGGTACACGACAGTACCTAAGTGGTGATTTATTTTCTTATACTAACGGAGCTTACGAGTTTTCTGTTGAGTTTTGTGTTGTGAAGTTTTCAAGTTTTGGGTAAAGATTCGGTGGACTATGGAGTAAGGAGTGGCAAGAGCCTAAGCTTGGGGATGCCCAAGGCACCCCAATTTAATATTCAAGGACAACCTAGAGCCTAAGATTGGGTATGCCCCGGATGGCATCCCCTCTTTCGTCTTCGTTCATCGGTAACTTTACTTGGAGCTATATTTTTATTCACCACATGATATGTGTTTTGCTTGGAGCGTCATTTTATTTTATTTTGTTTGGCTTGCTGTTTGAATAATATTCCAAGATCTGAAATTCTTAAATTAGAGAGTCTTCACATAGTCACACAATTATTGGACTACACATTGATCTTCACTTATATCTTTTGGAGTAGTTTGTCGTTTGCTCTAGTGCTTCACTTATATCTTTTAGAGCACGACGGTGGTTTTATTTTGAAGAAATAGATGAACTCTCATGCTTCGCTTATATTATTTTGATAGTCCTTTAGAACAACATGGTAATTTGCTTTGGTTATAAAACTAGTCCTAATATGATGGGCATCCAAGATGGGTATAATAAAGACTTTCATATAAAGTGCATTGAATACTATGAGAAGTTTGATGCTTGATGATTGTTTTGAGATATGAAGATGGTGATATTAGAGACATGCTAGTTGAGTAGTTGTGAATTTGAGGAATACTTGTGTTAAAGTTTGTGATTCCCGTAGCATGCACGTATGGTGAACCTTTATGTGATGAAGTTGGAGCATGATTTATTTATTGATTGCCTTCCTTATGTGTGGAGGTCGGGATCGCGTGATGGTTAACTCCTACCAACCCTTCCCCTAGGAGCATGCGTGTAGTACTTCATTTTGATTACTTGTAGATTTTTGCAATAAGTATGTGAGTTCTTTATGACTAATGTTGAGTCCATGGATTATACGCACTCTCACCCTTCCACCATTGCTAGCCTCTCTAGTACCGCGCAACTCTCGCCGGTACCATACACCCACCATATACCTTCCTCAAAACAGCCACCATACCTACCTATTATGGCATTTCCATAGCCATTTTGAGATATATTGCCATGCAACTTTCCACCATTCTGTTTATTATGACATGCTCCATCATTGTCATATTGCTAGCATGATCATGTAGTTGACATCGTATTTCTGGCAAAGCTACCATTCATAATTTTTCATACATGTCACTCTTGAATCACTACACATCCTGGTACACTGCCGGAGGCATTCACATAGAGTCATATTTTGTTCTAAGTATCGAGTTGTAATTCTTGAGTTGTAAGTAAACAAAAGTGTGATGATCTTCATTATTAGAGCATTGTCCCAGTAAGGAAAGGATGATGGAGACTATGATTCCCCCACAAGTCGGGATGAGACTCCAGACTAAACCAAAAAAAGAGGCCATAAAAAAGAGAAAAGGTCCAAATAAAAAATGAGAGAAGAAGAGAGAAGGGGCAATTCTACTATCCTTTTACCACACTTGTGCTTTAAAGTAGCACCATGATCTTCATGATAGAGAGTCTCCTATGTTGTCACTTTCATATACTAGTGGGAAGTTTTCATTATAGAACTTGGCTTGTATATTCCAATGATGGGCTTCTTCAAAATGCTCTAGGTCTTCATGAACAAGCAAGTTGGATGCACACCCACTTAGTTTCTTTTTGAGCTTTCATACACTTATAGCTCTAGTGCATTTGTTGCATGGCAATACCTACTCACTCACATTCATATCTATTGATGGGCATCTCCATCGCCCGTTGATACGCCTAGTTGATGTGAGACTATCTTCTCCTTTTTGTCTTCTCCACAACCACCATTCTATTCCACCTATAGTGCTATGTCCATGGCTCACGCTCATGTATTGCGTGAAGAATGAAAAGTTTGTAAAATACTAAAGTATGAAACAATTGCTTGGCTGAAACCGGGGTTGGGCATGATTTAAATATTTTGTGTGATGAAGATAGAGCATAGCTAGACTATATGATTTTGTAGGGATATATTTCTTTGGCCATGTTATTTTGAGAAGACATGATTGCTTTGTTAGTATGCTTGAAGTATTATCGTTCTTATGCCAATATTAAACTTTTGTTTTGAATCTTATGGATCTGAATATTCTTGCAACAATAAAGAGAGATTACATTGATAAAGATGTTAGGTAGCATTCCACATCAAAAATTATGTTTTTATCATTTACCTACTCGAGGACGAGCAGGAATTAAGCTTGGGGATGATTGATACATATCCAACGTATCTATAATTTTTTTTATGTATTCATGCCATGTTTATAATATTTCTACATGCTTTTGGTATAATTTGGTTAGAACTAACCTGGACTGATGCTGTTTTTAGCAGAACTACCGTGGTATTGTTTTTTGTGCAGAAATAAAAGTTCTTGGAATGCTCTGAAAATCAACGGAGATTTTTTTGGAAAATATAAAAAATACTGGAACAAAAAGTTATCAGAGAGGAGTCCGGTGGGGCCCATGAAGGTGGAAGGTGCACCCCCCTAGGGCGCGCCCCTGTGCCTTGTGGACACCCGTGGGTCCTCCTGACTTGTTCTCGACGCCAAACCCTCCTATAAATACAGAAACCCCCGAAACATAACCTAGATCAGGAGTTCAACCGTCGCAAGCCTCTGTAGCCACCAAAAACCAATCGGGACCCTGTTCCGGCACCCTGCCGGAGGGGGGAATCATCACCGGTGGCCAGCTTCATCGTCCCGGCGCTCTCCATAACGAGGAGGGATAGTTCACCCTCGGGGCTGAGGGTATGTACCAGTAGCTATGTGTTTGATCTCTCTCTCTCTCTCTCTCTCTGTGTGTGTGTGTGTGTCTCTCTCTCTCTCTCTCTCTCCCTCATGTTCTTGATATGGCACGATCTTGATGTACCGCGAGCTTTTCTATTATAGTTGGATCTTGATGTTTCTCCCCCTCTACTCTCTTGTAATGGATTGAGTTTTTCCTTTGAAGTTATCTTATCGGATTGAGTCTTTAAGGATATGTCTTACATGTGCTTCTCTGTGGTGACAATGGGATATCACGTGATCTACTTGATGTATGTTTTGGTGATCAACTTGCGGGTTCAGTGACCTTGTGAACTTATGCATAGGGGTTGGCACACGTTTTCGTCTTGACTCTCTGGTAGAAACTTTGGGGCACTCTTTGAAGTTCTTTGTGTTGGTTGAATAGATGAATCTGAGATTGTGTGATGCATATCGTATAATCATACCCACGGATACTTGTGGTGACATTGGAGTATCTAGGTGACATTAGGGTTTTGGTTGATTTGTGTCTTAAGGTGTTATTTTACTATGAACTCTAGGGCTGTTTGTGACACTTATAGGAATAGCCCAATGGATTGATCGAAAAGAATAACTTTGAGGTGGTTTCATACCCTACAATAATCTCTTCGTTTGTTCTCCACTATTAGTGACTTTGGAGTGACTCTTTGTTGCATGTTGAGGGATTGTTATATGGTCCAATTATGTTATTATTGTTGAGAGAACTTGCACTTGTGAAAGTATGAACCCTAGGCCTTGTTTTGAAGCATTGCAATACATTTTCGCTCACTTTTACCACTTGCTACCTTGCTGTTTCTATTATTTCAGATTACAAAAACCTATATCTACCATCCATATTGCACTTGTATCACCATCTCTTCGCCGAACTAGTGCACCTATACAATTTACCATTGTATTGGGTGTGTTGGGGACACAAGAGACTCTTTGTTATTTGGTTGCAGGGTTGTTTGAGAGAGACCATCTTCAACCTACGCCTCCCACGGATTGATAAACCTTAGGTCATCCACTTGAGGGAAATTTGCTACTGTCCTACAAACCTTTACACTTGGAGGCCCAACAACATCTACAAGAAGAAGGTTGTGTAGTAGACATGAACTGTCATTTAACCTAATGTGGAATATAAAAGGGGAAAACCATAAGCATTGCTAGTATAGTGGTGCGGGTGCCACAACGGATCTGAAGGTGCAAACCGGACAAATGCGATGTCGCAACCAATGTTTGGTTTCGACTAACAAGTAAGATTCTAAGTGATGGACAAGAAATCACAGTAAAGCAATGGCGATCTATTTTATTGCTATGATAAATAATTTGAGCAGATACGAAAGAGTACCGCCTCTGGTGTGGCGTCGTGTAGCATTTGCCGAGGCGTTGAGGGTGCTGTGGTAGTGATGGTTGTCGGCGGCATGGAAGCAGATCTAGGAGGGTAGATAGTGGAGGCGAGGAAAATATCCCGACGCGATGGACGAGACCTCGACAAGGAGGAGGATGGCGCGGATGAACCGAGAGGGCGCGAATCAAGGATCCTGGTCCGAAGTCGTGGATGAGAGAGGTCGATCTCTTATAATGGACGACGACATCAGGGTATCAGCTCCGGCATGGTGGAGGAGGACGGCGGTGGATGGGGTGGCGGACGGAGGAGACTTCGGTGGAAAGGGTGTTTTGGCGCCCATGGAGTACGAATGGGGAAATGGAGGGAGAGAGGAAGGGGGGCCATGTCTTCCGGGTGCGCTTGTCTCAAATGCGAGGAAATTTACAAACTTAGCCTTCGTTCAAAATTTCCTACACCACAACAATAATAGTCGCTTGGGGATAGGACGGTAATCTTGCATACACTGAATATTTGCCGACGGAGATTTCGGCCGACGAGAGTTTGTTTTGGCACCTGAGGGAGTCCTGGACTAGGGGGTGTCCGGACAGCCGGACTATCATCGTCCGCCGGACTCCAATACTATGAAGATACAAGATTGAAGACTTTGCCCCGTGTCCGGATGGGACTTTCCTTGGCGTGGAAGGCAAGCTTGGCAATACGGATATGTAGATCTCCTACCATTGTAACCGACTCTGTGTAACCCTAGCCCTCTCCGGTGTCTATATAAACCGGAGGGCTTTAGTCCGTAGGACACAACATCCATTACAACAATCATACCATAGGCTAGCTTCTAGGGTTTAGCCTCCTTGATCTCGTGGTAGATCCACTCTTGTAATACACATCATCGATATTAATCAAGCAGGACGTAGGGTTTTACCTCCATCAAGAGGGCCCGAACCTGGGTAAAACATCGTGTCCCTCGTCTCCTGTTACCATCCGCCTAGACGCACTGTTCGGGACCCCCTACCCGAGATCCGCCGGTTTTGACACCGACATTGGTGCTTTCATTGAGAGTTCCTCTGTGTCGTCACCGATAGGCTTGATGGCTCCTCCAATCAACAACAACGCCATCCAGGGTGAGACTTTTCTCCCCGTACAGATCTTCGTATTCGGCGGCTTCGCACTGCGGGCCAATTCACTTGGCCATCTGGAGCAGATCGAAAGCTACGCCCCTGGCCATCAGGTCAGGTTCGGAAGCCTAAACTTCACGGCCGACATCCGCGGGGACTTGATCTTCGACGGACTCGAGCCGCAGCCGAGCGTGCCGCGCTGTCACGATGGGCATGATTTAGCTCTGCCGCCGGACGGTGCCTTGGTGGCCGCACATGAATCCGCTCCAGCCCTTAGTCCGGAGCCGATCGCGCAGATCGAGGACCGGTGGCTGGACACCGCCTCGGGGGCTGCAACTTCCACGGCGATGGAGCCGAACACTAACCTTGTCCCTTGTAAAGCTCGTGACTCTAAGGTGCCGGACTCCTCGCCGGACTCCATACCTCCTGCGCCCCTGCCAATCGAATCTGATTGGGCGCCGATCATGGAGTTCACCGCCGCGGACATCTTCCAACACTCACCCTTTGGCGACATCCTAAATTCGCTAAAGCATCTCTCGCTATCCGGAGAGCCCTGGCCGGACTACGGCCAGGATGGTTGGGATGCGGACGACGAAGAAATTCAAACCCCACCCACCACCCACTTTGTAGCCACTGTCGACGATCTAACCGACATGCTAGACTATGACTCCGAAGACATCGACGGTATGGACGACGATGCCGGAGACGATTAGGAACCAGCGCCTACAGGGCACTGGAAGTGCACCTCATCATATGACATATACATGGTGGACACCCCAAAAGATGGGGACGGCGAAGAAGCAGCAGAGGCAGATTCCTTAAAGAAACAGCCCAAGCGCCGACGTCAGCGGCGCCGCTCTAAATCCCGCCACAGCAAGAATGGAGATTCCGGCACAGGAGATAATAGCACCCCAGAAAGTGCCGAAGACAATCCCCTCCAGCAAGATTCAGCGCAGGAGGATGCAGAAGCAAGCCCTCACGAGAGAGCGGCAGACGAAGAGGTCGAGGATGATAATTACATACCTCCCTCCGGAGACGAGGCAAGCCTCAACGATGACGAATTCGTCGTGCCGGAGGATCCCATCGAACAAGAGCGTTTTAAACGCAGGCTTATCGCCACGGCAAATAGCCTAAAGAAAAAGTAGCAGCAGCTTCAAGCTGATCAAGACCTGCTGGCCGACAGATGGACCGAGGTCCTCGCGGCCGAAGAGTATGAACTCGAACGTCCCTCCAAGAGTTACCCAAAATGCAAGTTGCTCCCCCGATTAGAGGAGGAAGCATACCTTCATCACCAGCGCACAATACGGCAGACCGACCACCCCGTGGTCGTGATAGAGAGGCATCCAGGCCCTCCACCAAGACCATACCCCGGCATCGCTCCAAAAGTACGAAGCCATGGGGGAACGCGCCAGACTTGCGAGATATATTGGAGGACAAAGCAAGGCAATCCAGATCCATCTATGGATCACGTGGGCGCCCCATGACCCAGGACGAATACCGTCGCACCAGATACAACAACTCCGGCCGGGCCGAACACAGCAGACAACGCTCCCTTGAGCTACGTCGTGATATTTCTCAATACAGAGGCGCCGCACACCCGCTATGCTTCACTGACGAAGTAATGGATCATCAAATCCCTGAAGGGTTTAAACCCGTAAACATTGAATCCTACGATGGCACAACAGACCCCGCGGTTTGGATCGAAGATTATCTCCTTCACATCCATATGGCCCGCGGCGACGATCTCCACGCCATCAAGTATCTCCCACTCAAGCTTAAAGGACCGGCTCGGCATTGGCTTAACAGCTTGCCCGCAGAGTCAATTGGGTGTTGGGAAGACCTGGAAGCCGCATTCCTCGACAACTTCCAAGGCACATATGTGCGACCACCAGACGCCGATGACCTAAGCCACATAATTCAGCAGCCAGACGAATTGGCCAGGCAATTCTGGAGACGGTTCTTAACAAAGAAAAATCAAATCGTCGACTGTCCGGATGCAGAGGCTCTCGCAGCCTTTAAACATAACATCTGCGACGAGTGGCTAGCCCGGCACCTAGGACAGGAAAAGCCGAAATCCATGGCAGCCCTCACATCATTAATGACCCGCTTCTGTGCGGGAAAGGATAGCTGGCTAGCTCGCAGCAACAACCTCAGTAAAAATGCTGGCAGTCCGGATACTAAGGACCACAACGGCAGGACGCGCCGAAGCAAAAACAAGCGCCGTGTTAACGGCGACAACAATGAGGATACGGCAGTCAACGCCGGATTCCGAGGCTCTAAACCCGGTCAGCGGAAGAAGCCATTCAAAAGAACCACTCTGGGTCCGTCCAATTTGGACCAAATACTCGACCGCTCATGCCAGATACATGGCACCCCCGAAAAGCCATCTAATCACACCAACAGAGATTGTTGGGTATTCAAGCAGGCAGGCAAGTTAATTGCCGAAAACAATGACAAGGGGATGCATAGCGACGACGAGGAAGAGACCCGGCCGCCGAACAGTAGAGGACAGAAGGGTTTCCCCCCACAAGTGCGGACGGTAAACATGATATACGCAACCCATATACCCAAGAGGGAGCGGAAGCATGCACTAAGGGACGTATATGCGATGGAGCCAGTCACCCCGAAGTTCAATCCATGGTCCTCCTGTCCGATCATTTTCGATCGAAGAGACCATTCGACCAGCATCCGCCATGGCGGATTCTCCGCATTGGTTTTAGACCCAATCGTCGATGGATTTCACCTCATGAGAGTCCTGATAGACGGCGGCAGTAGCCTGAACCTGCTTTATCAGGATACAGTGCGCAAGATGGGCATAGACCCCTCAAGGATTAAACCTACAAAGACGACCTTCAAAGGCGTCATACCAGGTGTTGAAGCTAATTGTACAGGCTCAGGCATGCTGGAAGTGGTCTTCGGATCCCCGGATAATTTCCGGAGCGAGGAGTTAATCTTCGACATCGTCCCGTTCCGCAGTGGCTATCACGCTCTGCTCAGACGAACCGCGTTTGCAAAGTTCAACGCGGTGCCGCATTATGCATACCTCAAGCTCAAGATGCCAGGCCCTCGTGGAGTCATTACGGTCAATGGAAATACGGAACGCTCCCTCCGAACGGAGGAACATATAGCGGCTCTCACGGCAGAAGTACAGAGTAGCCTTCTAAGGCAATTTTCGAGTCCGGCCGTTAAACGACCGGACACAGCCAAACGCGCCCGGAGCAACATCAATCAAGACCACCTGGCACGTTCCGAGCACGCGTAGCAATGCGGCCCCAACCCCAGCCCTCGCATGATTGCAAGACCAACCCTCCGCGTACATCATTACGCTCTGGAGATACCATGGGCATAGGGGGAGGGGCACGACCACAACAGACCCAGAGTGCGGCTCGACCACACCAGGGGCTCCCAAGTGTGTCACCTTTTTTTTTCATTTTCCTTCTTCTTATATACAGGACTCCGTTCACCAGAGGCCCTGTCCGGCGGGGAGCCCGCCGAACTTACGATGCAACAGCCAGGGAGGGACAAAGGCCGCGACGAACACTCAGGTGGTCTCCATTAAGAGCATTAAATTTGATTATACACACCAGTCCGCAGCCCACCCCTGGAGGGGACATGTTTAATTAGTCCAATCCCTTGCTTTCCGCACTATTTGTATCATTCCGCACTCATAGCAGAATTCCTTAAATAAATAATGCAGCATTTTTCTGCCTATAACTGCATCACCTTACATATATGTTCATCAATGACATCTTGCACCCGTATATTTTGGTACGGCCGAATACACCAGGGGCTTACGTTCCCCGCATTATGGTGTGATAAGTCCGAACACTTTCACAAGTGCGGCACCCCGAACTTATAGCATTATATGAATCGGCTCCGAATCATGTCTTGGGTCAATAGTTGGGTTTGCCCGGCTCCCATGTTTTGGTACCTTACGTTCCGTTCCGTCGGCTAAGGTAGCACTGGGAGAACCACTGCGATTGCGCCCCGGTTGAGCTGGGCGAGCACCTCAGTGGAGAAAGCTAAAACTGACTGGCATGATAAGGCGAGAGACTGGTCGCTGTTCGAGAGGTCTTTTCGGGTCCCTAAAGACTTATGCCGCTTCGAGCGAAGAACCGGATAATGTCCGACGAAGGCGTGGATAGCGCCCCGAATTTGGTCTTCCGAATACTAGGGGCTTCGCCGAAATTTAAAATTATAGAATTCTATGGCTAAGTGAGAGTGTTCAAGCATTATAAGTCCGGTTGCCTTGTTCGTTGTGTTGAGCGCCTCCCTAGATGGACCCAAAAATGGGAACAAGAGTGCTCAAGTTTATCCCGAACACCCCAGCACTAGTGGCATGGGGGCTGAAGCCGACGACTTGCCATCTCTCAGATTTTATAAACGGCCGCACAGAAGGTAATATTTTAAATTAAACAAGCGTTGCTTAGCGCATATGAACAAAGTTTTCCGCGCACAGGATAATACATAGCGAGTTTACTCAATAATTACATCTTTGGGGCACTCATCCGCAATCTTGCGGGCACCCTTCAGGACAGTCTTATAGTACATCTCGGGCGTACGATACTCCTTGCCCGCTTGCGGCGCGTCAGTGATAAGCCTCTCCGCATCCAGCTTGCCCCAGTGCACCTTTGCGTGGGCAAGGGCCCGGCGAGCACCTTAAATACAGGCGGAGCGCTTGATGACCTCCACCCAGGGGCACGCATCCACCAGCCGCCGCACGAGGCCGAAGTAGCTCCCAGGCATGGCCTCTCCAGGCCACAGCCGGACTATGAGGCTCTTCATGGCCTGCTCAGCTACCTTGTGGAGCTCGACCAGCTGCTTCAGCTGGTTGCTAGGGGGCACCGGATGGCCGGCCTCAACGTACTGAGACCAGAAGACCTTCTCCGTTGAGCTGCCCTCCTCGGCTCGGTAGAATGCGGCGACATTGGATACACTGCGAGGCAGATCTGCAAACGCCCCTGGAGAGCTCCGAATTCGGGTAAGTGCCAGGTAGTTTACATTAACATGCTTGCTTTGCATGAAAAATGCCTTACCCGCCGCTATTTTCTTCATATCCTCAACCTCCTGAAGGGCCTTATGGGCCTCGGCCTTGGCGGATTTGGCACTTTCGAGAGCCGAGGCAAGCTCGGACTCTCGAGTCATTGAGTCGCGCTCCAAACTCTCATGCTTCTCCATGAGAGCCTGGAGCTCTTGCCGCACCTCCGCCACCCGCGCCTCCTGCTTCTCTCGCTCTACCCGTTCCACGGCCGCATTGCATTCGGCCGCGGACACAGCCTCCTTCAGGGTTGCCACCTCGTTCGTGGCCCCTGTAGTACCCATGTTATCCTTGTTATCTTTATTGCAACCTAAATCCTTTTCTGTAAGGTAACTATTCAAAGTGGTGTTACTCACCTTCTTTGTCCTCGAGCTGCCTCTTGGCATGGCCGAGCTCTTGCTCGGACCGTTCGAGATCCTGCTTCAATACACCGACCTCCGCAGTCAGTGCGGCAGAGGTCAGCAGCGCAGCCTGCAAACCCATATTGACAAAAAAATTTAGCAACCCTGTGTATATCTTTTTTAGATCCTCAGTCCGGCTTTTCTTTCCGAACACCGAACCGAGCATCAAGGGCTACTGTCTATGCGGTATTACATTACATATTTTTAACTTCTTACCTCAAAGCCTGTTAGAAGGCTACTGCAGGCTTCGGTCAGCCCGCTCTTGGCGAGCTGAACCTTCTGAATCACCGCACTCATAATGGTGCGGTGTTCTTCCTCGATGGAAGCGCCTTTGAGCGCCTCCAACAAGTTGTCCGGCGCCTCCGAGGACGGAGGCCGC
This sequence comes from Triticum dicoccoides, assembly GCF_002162155.2. NCBI lineage: Eukaryota > Viridiplantae > Streptophyta > Magnoliopsida > Poales > Poaceae > Triticum > Triticum dicoccoides. Next base: position 198,327,804 of record NC_041383.1, read on the forward strand.
CGGTGTCACGGTCTTGCCCTTCTTGCGAAGGGGCCGCCTGCCGGACTCCGGAACCACTGTGGGTTCCGGTGCGGAGTCCGGCGCAAAGTCCGGGAGGCTGCCTTGCGGCGCCTGCGGAGCCTCCTCCTGATGGGTCCCTTCCTGGGATCCCACCTCGGCGTCCTCAGCGGCGCGAGGGGTGGAGGCAGTCAGGATGGAATCCACATCCGACGGAGCCAACGACCCGCTCGACGAAGCGGGGAGATCATCATCGGCCGGACTGCAGGCAGTGTGCGGCATTAGAAGGACGCTATGTGACATAAAAAGAAATTATAAATCATTCAGGAATCCGGATACTTACGATCTAGCCGGAGGCCTGGCCCTTGAAGGCCACTCTTCGCCGCCAACGTTGGTGTTGGCAGAGCTGTCCGGGGGAATAGTTCTTCCCCTCTTGGACCCTTCGGCCCCCCTGTTGGGGAAGCCTTCCTCTTCCTCTCTCCCTCCTTTGGGAGAGAGTCTTCTTCCTCCTCCTCACCTTCGGGGGAGGAGTCCGCCTCGGAGTCGTCGGACACCTGAAAGCGAGAACTCTTTCGAGTACCTGTGGCCACCTTCTTGGCCTTCTTCTCCGGCACCACATGTGGTGCCGGAACCAGCAGCCCCGCTAGACGGGCGTCTACTGGGTTTTCTGGCATGGGAGCCGGGCAGACGAGCTGCTCGGCCTTCTTCATCCAGTCCTGTCAAAGGAAAAGGGAGATTGAAACCCGCTTAGAGTCAAACTATTAACAACAAGTGTCCCGTAAAGGGGTAGAATCACTTACCTCGTCAGCTGGATGCTGCGAGTGAAATCCGCGATCTTCAGTCGCGGATGCGGGAGCTTCGGCGCCCTTGAACAGCACCCTCCAGGCGCCTTCGTACGTCGTGTCGAAGAGCCTGCTCAACGCCTGGTGCTGTGCCGGATCGAACTCCCACAGGTTGAATGCCCGTTGCTGGCAGGGGAGAATCCGGCGGACGAGCATGACTTGGACCACGTTAACAAGCCTGAGCTTCTTGTTCACCAGCTTTTGGATACAGGCTTGGAGTCCCGTCAGCTCCTCCGAACTACCCCATAGCAAGCCCTTCTCTTTCCAGGAGGTGAGGTGCACAGGGATACCAGATCTGAACTCGGCGGCCGCCGCCCACATAGGGTCGCGCGGCTCGGTGATGTAGAACCACCCCGATTGCCACCCCTTGACGGACTCCACAAAGGCCCCTTCGAACCAAAGGACGTTGGGCATCTTGCCCAACATGGCGCCTCCGCACTCCGCTTGAGTGCCCTTCACTACCTTCGGCTTGACATTGAAGGTCTTGAGCCACAAGCCGAAGTGGGGCTGGATGCAGAGGAAGGCCTCGCACAAGACGATAAACGCCGAGATGTTGAGGATGAAGTTCGGCGCCAGATCTTGGAAGTCCAAGCCGTAGTAGAACATGAGCTCCCGGACAAAGGGGTGAAGTGGAAAGCCCAGTCCACGGAGGAAGTGGGGAAGGAAAACGACCCTCTCATGGGGCCTGGGGGTGGGGATGAGCTGCCCCTTGTCGGGCAGCCGGTGCGCGATGTCGCTGGAGAGGTATCCGGCGCCGCGCAGCTTTGCGATGTGCTCCTCCTTAACGGTGGAGGCCAACCACTTGCCTCCCACTCCGGACATGACTGGAGAAGGTTGAGGCGAGATGTGCGAACTTGGGCGCTGGAGCTCGAGTGCGCGGAGATGGATAAGCAGAGGAGGAAGAAGGCGTAGGTGAAAGGGTGGATCCTTATCCCCTTATATATAGGCGGACGAAGACTATGCGTCCCCACCGGCCTAGTAAAACTCACTTATCTCGCAAGCGCCACCATCAATGGCGCGGTTGGGTTACCCACGTCCGTATTGATGAGAATCCCGGAATAAGGGGAACACGATCTCTGCTTCGACAAGACGTGCCAAGGAAACCGCTTCGCTAAACGCGCTGAGGTGGTATAATAAAAAACGATTCAAGTAAAAGCTTGGTAGTGGTGTGACATCATGCCGCAAAATACGTCAGCAGATTGAACTTGTGCACATATTATTCTCTCTACGGTGGAATGTGGAATTTATTTTGCAGAGCCGGACACTATCCAGGTGTTCACAATCTTCCATGGATTATTCGGAGGAGGAACCCGCCTTGCAATGCCGAACATTATGCGCGCCGGACTCATCGTCATTGAAGCCAGGTTCAGGGGCTACTGAGGGAGTCCTGGACTAGGGGGTGTCCGGACAGCCGGACTATCATCGTCCGCCGGACTCCAAGACTATGAAGATACAAGATTGAAGACTTCGCCCCGTGTCCGGATGGGACTTTCCTTGGCGTGGAAGACAAGCTTGGCAATACGGATATGTAGATCTCCTACCATTGTAACCGACTCTGTGTAACCCTAGCCCTCTCCGGTGTCTATATAAACCGGAGGGCTTTAGTCCGTAGGACACAACATCCATTACAAGAATCATACCATAGGCTAGCTTCTAGGGTTTAGCCTCCTTGATCTCGTGGTAGATCCACTCTTGTAATACACATCATCAATATTAATCAAGCAGGACGTAGGGTTTTACCTCCATCAAGAGGGCCCAAACCTGGGTAAAACATCGTGTCCCTCGTCTCCTGTTACCATCCGCCTAGACGCACTGTTCGGGACCCCCTACCCGAGATCCGCCGGTTTTGACACCGACAGTGCCCATCGTGTATGAATCGGGGAGGGAGCTCAGAGGCAATTTCGGCCGAGGAGAAATTGTGTTTTGGCTCCCATCGTATATGAATCCGGGTAGGTGAGAGGCGGAGGCGGTTATGTCAAATTTGGGTGAAATTACAAGCCTACCCCTATTGAAACCTATAGAAATCAAGCCGGTAGGCTTTGCATGTTAGGGATAGGCAGTAATTTCCATCTCGTAGATTTTGGTTTCGGGCGGTTACTGCGACTTTCCCTGCTTCGTTCAAATTTTTGCAGATAAAGAGTGCATGTTTACCGTGCCAACTCAATTCAAATCTAGTTTGTATTTTTTTTCAGGCAGGAACCATTTTGTATTCGAATACAAATTATATACATCATTTTTTATATATACTTTCAAAAGGACAACACCCTTTATACACAAATATGGTTGAAAAATGGCATGATCTCAGATTTATAAGGTTGGATCCATCTTAATTTGGATTTTCAAGTACTTGAAACCACTTTATATTGAAACAGAATGTATGTAGTCCTCACTAACTGTCTCCAATTAATGTGTGTTTCATGCACTTTTTTTTACTTATCAAACATGTATAATGTGTTTGACACAAGCAACATATAGTGTAATCCCATTTAGACATTAATTGCATATAAACCATGCATTTTCTCTAACTAAAGAATCTATGGATCACTAATATTGATAAACTATATAACATTACACGTGACCCCAAATTCAAATGAATATGCATGTTTGATAAACCAATTTTTGTTATGATATTATCAACGTCATGATCTCTAGTTTAAATATTTGAATCCCCTTTAATCCAGATATTCGTCTCATATAGCTATCACTCATGCTTATATATCTCTCTAGACCTATACGCCTTCATCGTCTCTCGGGTATCTCTCGTGTTACTTGTATGTCGACAATGATCTTTTTATCTTCGTAACACACTGACGGTACTCTCTCCCTCAACCTTCACTCTATCTCTCTCTAAGTATACCTCGCTCCCTGATATGTATCTCTAACTACGATTCTCCCTGTGAAATCTCTTTCTCTCACTGAGAGCACAAGTGCTCCCTGGGTGATTTTGGTAATTAATGTCAACATATCTCTTGTTGGACTAACACTTCTACCTAGACTGTTTCAGACAAGTTCAACAATGGAGTGGCATGGACTAAAGGATGTGGAACCCCTTCAAGATGCTAAGGACAAAGGATTGGCTCAAGCTCCAAGATCAAGACTCTACATTTTCTATTTTAGTGATCCAAGATCACATTGAGTCTATAGGAAAAGCCAATACTATCAAGAGGGGATGAGGTGTTGCTTAATGGATTGCTTGCTCCATAGTTCTTAGTGATATGCTCCAAAGCCCTCAACTACTTTCCCACATCCACATATGTCCTAAAACCAAAAGTCTAACTCGGCCCTACCGATTCTTTCTATCTGGCGCCACCGAGTTCAGATGTCTTAGCCACTACCACAAACCCTAGGCAAATCGGTCTCACCGATAGGGATCTCGGTCTCACAGAGATGGGATTGTAATCTCTCTGTGTATGTTCATTACCAAAATCGGTCTCACCGAGTTTGAGTAATCGGTACTACCGAGACTACAATGCAAACTCTCTGGTTAGCTTATTACCGAAATCGGTCCCACCGAGTTTGTGTAATCGGTCTCACCGAGTTTGCCTGACCAACTCTCTGGTTAGCTTATTACCAAAATCGGTCCCACCGTGTTTGTGTAATTGGTCTCACCGAGATTACGTTATGCCCTAACCCTAACCATATCGGTCCTACCGAGTTGCATGTCGGTCCCACCGAAAATCCTAACGGTCACTAGATTTGCTGAATCGGTCTGACCGAGTTTACCAATTCAGTCCCACCGAGTTTGGCAAGTTGTGTGTAATGGTTATATTTTGTGTGGAGGGTATATATACCCCTCCACCCACTCTTCATTCGTGGAGAGAGCCATCAGAACAAATCTACACTTCCAGCATCCATTTTCTGAGAGAGAACCACCTAGTCATGTGTTGAGGCCAAGATATTCCATTCCTACCATATGAATCTTGATCTCTAGCCTTCCCCAAGTTGCTTTCCACTCAAATCTTCTTTCCACCCAATCCAAATCCTGTGAGAGAGATTTGAGTGTTGGGGAGACTATCATTTGAAGCACAAGAGCAAGGAGTTCATCATCAACACACCATTTGTTACTTCTTGGAGAGTGGTGTCTCCTAGATTGACTAGGTGTCACTTGGGAGCCTCCGACAAGATTGTGGAGTTGAACCAAGGAGTTTTTAAGGGCAAGGAGATCGCCTACTTCGTGAGGATCTACCGCTAGTGAGGCAAGTCCTTCGTGGGCGACGACCATGGTGGGATAGACAAGGTTGCTTCTTCGTGGACCCTTCGTGGGTGGAGCCCTCCATGGACTCGCGCAACCATTACCCTTCATGGGTTGAAGTCCCCATCAACGTGGATGTACGATAGCACCACCTATCGGAACCACGACTCAAAAATCACCGTGTCTCCAAATTGCGTTTGAATCCTCCAAAGCCTTCCCTTTACATTCTTGCAAGTTGCACGCTTTACTTTCCGCTGCTCATATACTCTTTGCATGCTTGCTTGTTATGTATTGTGAGTGTTAAACTTGTGCCTAAACTCCACTTAAACTTAAAGAAGTTAAAAACTGCAACTTTTGGTACTTAGTGTCTAATCACCCCCCTCTAGACACCTCTTCTTGATCCTTTCAATTGAAATCAGAGCTTTGGTCTCCATTGCTTTGGTTTAAACACCATTGGAGGAAGATGGATGAGTCTACTATTGCGAGTCTTAGACATAGAGTGCCTATACTTGATGGAGAGTACTTTCATGAGTGAAAAAATGAGATGCTTGTGATTTTCAATCAATATCATTTGAACAAGTACATTGCTAGCCCTTGTGCACCTCATGTTGATCCTATGAATCCTACCCTTGATGAGTCAATTGACATGATCCGCAATCTTAGAACTATTGAACTTATCACTAGAGGCTTTCCTAGAAACTTGATTGGATGTTTGCCTACTCTTAAGTGTGCCTACACTATATGGAAATTTCTTGAGGAACGCTTTCCAAATTATTCTTTGAAAAATCTAGATGAAATTCTCCATAAGTCTATTGCCTTGAGTAAGATGAATTCCAATGATCTTATGTTTGGTGATTGTCTATTTGAGCTTACAAACCTTATGCGTGCCAAAGGAGATGTTGGAATTATTAGTGATATTATTTCCGAAGCTATTAGAATTCATAAACAAGATCATTGTCAATCTCACTCTAACGAATCACCCTCTCTAGGATTTGATCCACCACATGACGATGTTGAACATGGATACTATGATGAGGATACTGATAGTGACTTCGATCTTGATGATGCAATGAGACACTTTGGTCTTATGGAAAATCTTCGGGGATATATGGCAGGAGGAAAGGAATGGGTTCTTGATAGTGGATGTACCGATCACATGACCGGGGATAAAGACATGTTTCGTGAGCTTGCTGAAAACGATGGTCCTCGAAAGTATGTCACTTTCGGTGACAACTCAAAGGGTAAGGTGGCTGGCCTTGGTAAGGTGGCCATATCACATGATAGCTCCATACAAAATTTCATGCTCGTTGAATCTCTTGGCTACAACTTACTTTTAGTATCTAGACTTGCTGATTTCAGTTTCAATTTCCTATTTACTGAAGTAGATTGCCAAGTGTTTCGTAGAGATAATCATAAAATGGTCTTTACCGGTGTTCGTAAAGGTGATCTATACATTGTTGATTTCACTAAAAAGGCTCAACCTAGAACTTGCTTTATTGCTAAATCCTCTAAAGGTTGGTTATGGCATAGACGATTAGGTCATGTTGGTATGCGAAACCTTGACAAGCTTATTAAAGGAAATCATATCCTTGGAGTTAATGATGTCATATTTGATAAGGATAGACTTTGTAGTGCTTGTCAGGCAGGTAAACAGGTTGGAGGGAGGCATCTCGTGAAGAACATCATGACCACAAGGAGGCCACTCGAGCTACTTCACATGGATCTTTTTGGTCCGAACGCCTACAAAAGTCTTGGTGGAAATTCTTTTGGTCTAGTTATAGTTGATGATTTTTCAAGATTTACGTGGGTGTTCTTTCTCGATGATAAATCGCAGGTCCAAAAGATCTTCAAAAACTTTGCTAAGAAGGCCCAAAATCAATTTGAAGTGAAGCTCAAGAAGGTTCACAGTGACAATGGAACGGAGTTCAAGAATGCAAATGTGGACACCTTTCTTGACGAAGAAGGGATTTCACATGAGTTCTCAGCTACGTACACACCTCAAGAAAATGGAGTTGTTGAGAGGAGAACCGGACGCTCATCAAAATGGCAAGAACGATGCTTGATGAGTACAAGACGCCAAAGCACTTTTGGGCGGAAGCGGTTGAGACAGCTTGTCATGCAACAAATCGCTTGTATCTTCACAAGCTACTCGGCAAGACGGCATACGAGCTCTTCACCGGTAACAAACCCCAAGTTGGATACTTTCGAGTATTCGGCTCAAAGTGCTACATTCTTGATAAGCATCGTCGTTCTAAATTTGCTCCTAAGTCTCATGAAGGTTTCCTACTTGGTTATGGCTCAAACTCTCACACTTACCGTGTCTACAATAGTTTCACCCAAAAGGTTAAAGAGACGGTAGATGTGAAGTTTGATGAATCTAACAGCTCGCAAGTAGAGCAATTGCCAATTGATGTAGGAGACAAAGACCCCTCGGAAGCAATCCAAGACTTGTCTATTGACAAGATTCGTCCAACGGAAGTGAAGGAGAGTACCTAGTCTATCCAAGTGGAAGCTTCTACCTCACGACAAGGTGAACCAAGGGTTGATACGGAAGCATCCACAAGTGGGACACACCAAGATGAAGAAAACAAGGAAGTGCGCCAAGACAAACATCAACAACCTCCTTCTCCGCCACGACAAGAGAACGACAATGCCAACAATGAAGAAGGCCAAGAAGAAGAACAAGATGAAGAAGATGTTCAACCAAGACCCAAGCAAAAGCTTTCACGAGTTCGAGCAAGAATTGCTAAAGACCATCTCGTCGAGCAAATCTACAATGATATCCAAACCGGGAGAATCACTCGCTCTAAAACTCGTTTAGCTAACTTTTGTGAACACTATTCATTCATCTCTAGCATTGAACCTATGAAGGTTGAAGAAGCATTGGAAGATCCAGATTGGATAAACGCCATGCATGACGAGCTACACAACTTTGAGAGAAATCAAGTTTGGACATTGGTTGAGAAGCCCGACAACAACCACAACATCATCGGTACCAAATGGGTGTTTCGTAACAAGCAAGATGAAGATGGACAAGTAGTTCGCAACAAAGCATGTCTCGTCGCCCAAGGCTACACACAAGTCCAAGGTATGGACTATGGTGAGACTTATGCTCCCATTGCTAGACTTGAATCCATTCGCATCTTACTTGCCTATGCTAATCACCATGATATCACCTTGTACCAAATGGACATTAAAAGTGCTTTTCTAAATGGTGAAATAGAGGAGGAAGTTTATGTTAAACAACCTCCCGGCTTTGTTAATCCTAAGAAACCTAATCATGTTTACAAACTTCACAAAGCTCTTTATGGTCTTAAACAAGCTCCTAGAGCGTGATATAAATGCTTGACCAAGTTCCTTATTGAAAAAGGCTTTGAAATTGGAAAATTTGATTCTACTCTTTTTACTAAGAGGGTCAATGGAGAACTATTTGTGTGCCAAATCTATGTTGATGATATTATATTTGGTTCTACTAACCCTCATTTTTGTGAAAAGTTTGGGAAGCTAATGTCGGAGAAGTTTGAGATGTCTATGATGAGTGAACTCAAATTCTTTCTTGGTTTGCAAATCAAGCAAACTAAGGAAGGTACCTTTGTCTCTCAAACGAAGTACACCAAGGACTTATTCAAGAAGTTCAATATGCAAGAATGCAAAGGTATGGCTACACCCATGCCTACTAGTGGACATCTTGATTTGACAAAAGACGGTGAACCGGTCGATCAAAAGGTTTATCGCTCTATGATTGGTTCATTGTTATATCTATGGGCTTCACGTCCCGATATCATGCTAAGTGTGTGCATGTGTGCATAATATCAAGCTGCTCCTAAAGAATGTCATCTTAAGGCCGTGAAAAGGATAGTGAGATACTTAATCCATACACCAAATTTTGGCATTTGGTATCCTAAGAGGGCCTCTTTCGATCTTGTTGGCTACTCCGACTTGGACTATGCCGGTGACAAGGTTGATAGAAAGTACACTTCGGGTACTTGTCAATTTCTTGGTAGATCTCTTGTGTCTTGGTCTTCCAAGAAACAAAACTCGATATCCTTGTCCACTGCCGAAGCGGAATACATTGCCGCTGGTTCATGTTGTGCTCAATTACTTTGGATGACCCAAACTCTTAAATATTATGGGATATATGTGAAACATGTTCCATTACTTTGTGACAATGAGAGTGCTATCAAGATTGCTCACAATCCCGTGCAACACTCTCGAACTAAGCATATTGAAGTTTGTCATCATTTCATTCGAGATCATGTTGCTAAGGGTGACATTAATCTTAAGCATGTTCGCACCGAAAAGAAATTAGCGGATATATTCACTAAACCACTTGATGAGAAAGTGTTTTGCAGGTTAAGAGGTGAATTGAACATCATTGATGCTTCAAACTTGGAGTAGGAACTCCATTGGATACATGCAAGACATGACCTTATAACTAATCCTTGATATTTCTCTTATGATGATAATCTTATGTCTTGGATATATGTGTACCTTGCATGTTATCTAACCCTTCTGGGTACTTGGATGGATCTAATTCTGTGAGACTGCAACTCACTCACATCTTGAGCAATCTCTACATCACCAAGTCTCTACACAATGGTGGATGAAGACAAGGAAGCATGAAACCATTTGAACATATCCTTTGACAAATTCTATGTTGAGTTTCATGATTGTCATTTTGGATACACAAGTGCTCTTCCTTGCAAGAACTAACCCATGTAGGTAGATGAACTTAAATTCCAAGTGGTGCCCCCAACTCTTGATGAGCTACATCAACCTTGAGCAACCCACACAAGTTCAACTACATGATCAACACCACCACCCAAGGTATTTCATTCCATCTTCGAGAAGCTTTACTCCAAGTCATGAGTCAAAGCAACTCGACAAGATGTGAATACATCAAGATGCTTAAACGATAAATGGTAACCCCATTTTGAGCTTAAACGATGAGTATGACCTATGATTAAGTGATCTCACTTGACTCCTAAGTCAATATACTCTAACATAGGTGACTTTGTCGCCGACCAATCCTAGATGAAGTTCTCTTGTGTTCTTTTCTGTGCTCTTGCATTTGTCTCATGCATATTTGTTTCCCCTTTCAAAAAAAACTTCATCTAGATTTCTTTTCTTTTCTGTTTGTTCTGCATTCCCTGCATCAAATTCATTGCAAATCTTTCAGTTAATTCCTTGCAAATCCTTATGAGATCTTACTTTTCTAGTGAGCTGAGGTGACAAGTGTTTTCTCTGCGATGAACTCGGTCTCACCGGTTTGTTGTTCTCGGTCCAACCGAATCCTTTCGGTGCAACCGAAGCATACCACTAGGTGCCACCGATTTCACTATAGGAAAAACATTTTGCCACTTATTCCTGCATTACTTTTGATCCAGCTCCACTCAATGAATCTTGTCCTCTACAAGCATCACATTTTTATTAGTGCTTTGTGTTGTGACTCAAGGACCATACCCATTCATGTCACATTCCAGAAGGCCCTTCTTGGAAATTGATGTCAAAGGGGGAGAGAGAGATCACATCAAAGCTTATCACTTCAACAGGGGAGAGAGATATCTCCAGGGGGAGAGAATACTCAAGAAGAGAGTAATCTTCAAGGATCCCAGATGCTTGGTGTTCAAGAGGAGAAATTCCACATGTCTTCTTGAGGGGAAAGACATGTTCATATGTTCTTATTTCATATGAGCTCTGATTTTGCATTTTGCACTGATTTTTTGTTCCCTATCTTCTCCCAGTATCCCATGCTAGATTCAGGGGGAGCAAGGCATCGAAGGGAAAGAAATTCTTTGAATTCATTGCACATCTTTACCTTTGGGGCCATGTCTATATTCAATGTGGCACTCAGTACTCACTCTCTACATGTCATCCCAGTCTTGGTACTCTTGTGGTTTCTTTCTGTTTGCTCTGGCTAGTAGGTGCATCTGTGTTATCTAACCTTATTTTCACAGGTTCATTCCATCCTAAGCCAACTCAAGACCACAAGGTAAGTATATGCATCACAATCATGCCTATGAGGAATTCTTGCTGATGTACATACTGTTTGCAAGAAGGACTCATGAGCATGAAGGTACATTTCCCATATTCACATCATTTGCTCTGATGCATATAGCCAAGATACATGTCATACATTGCCTACTCTGCCATGTTTATGCATTCACATGCCTCTATATTCCATATTCACATGATTGCATACATCCTTGCTTTACTTTACATTCTTGCAAGTTGCATGCTTTACTTTCCGCTGCTCATATACTCTTTGCATGCTTGCTTGTTATGTATTGTGAGTGTTAAACTTGTGCCTAAACTCCACTTAAACTTAAAGAAGTTAAAAACTGCAACTTTTGGTACTTAGTGTCTAATCACCCCCCTCTAGACACCTCTTCTCGATCCTTTCAATTGGTATCAGAGCTTTGGTCTCCATTGCTTTGGTTTAAACACCATTGGATGAAGATGGATGAGTCTACTATTTGGAGTCTTATACATAGAGTGCCTATACTTGATGGAGAGTACTTTCATGAGTGGAAAAATGAGATGCTTGTGATTTTCAATCAATATCATTTGAACAAGTACATTGCTAGCCCTTGTGCACCTCATGTTGATCCTATGAATCCTACCCTTGATGAGTCAATTGACATGATCCGCAATCTTAGAACTATTGAACTTATCACTAGAGGCTTGCCTAGAAACTTGATTGGATGTTTGCCTACTCTTAAGTGTGCCTACACTATATGGAAATTTCTTGAGGAACGCTTTCCAAATTATGCTTTGAAAAATCTAGATGAAATTCTCCATAAGTCTATTGCCTTGAGTAAGATGAATTCCAATGATCCTATGTTTGGTGATTGTCTATTTGAGGTTACAAACCTTGTGCGTGCCAAAGGAGATGTTGGAATTATTAGTGATATTATTTCCGAAGCTATTAGAATTCATAAACAAGATCATTGTCAATCTCACTCTAACGAATCACCCTCTCTAGGATTTGATCCACCACATGACGATGTTGAACGTGGATACTATGATGAGGATGCTGATAGTGACTTCGATCTTGATGATGCATGCTATATCTGTCTCTCCATTCATGCATCTGTAGGTTGATCTCTTTTGCACAATCGTTGTGTCTTGCTCCCTCTTCTCGCCGTAGATGCATGCTCTAGCCCACGCCACTATCTCTTAGACAAAAACATATGCTCAATTATCAGGCCTTCTTCCCTCCACAATCACATGCATGCATTTTGTCATACTGATCCGTCTCTCCCATGTCGTTGATCTTATGACTTATGTCTTCTTTCTTTTATCTCGATCATGCGCGCGTGCGCGCACACACACACATCCCACTTATACATGTATACCTCTCACACATGCACGTTTATGGTTTCCTATGTCTCCATACATAGCTAATTACCCTCAGTCCTAACCCCACATCGAATCATTCTCTTCTTGTGTGCACATAACTTCTGCCTGGATGGATAAACACACACTCAGAGTTAACAATCTCCTTCTAGTTAGCCCACTCTCTCACTCTTCCCCTATATCCCCGAAACCAATAAGACCATCCCTTCGTTTAATTCCCGCCTGATAGGTCTCCAACGTATCTATAATTTTTGATTGTTCCATGCTATTATATTATCTGTTTTGTATGTTTAATGGGATTTACTATGCACTTTTATATTATTTTTGGGACTAACCAATTAACCGGAGGCCCAGTGCAAATTGCTGCTTTTTACCTATTTCAGTGTTTCGCAAAAAAGGAATATCAAATGGAGTCCAAACGGAATGAAACCTTCGGGAGAGTTATTTTTGGAACAAACATGATCTAGAGGACTTGGAGTGGACGTCAAGAAAGAAGCAAGGAGGCCATGAGGCAGGGAGGCGTGCCTGCCCCCCTGGGCGCGCCCCCACCCTTGTGGGTCCCTCACAACTCCGCCGACCTACTTATTCCTCCTATATATACCCATATACTCCAAAAACATCCAGGAGCACCATAGATCAGGAGTTCCACCGCCGCAAGCCTCTGTAGCCACCAAAAACCTATCGGGACCCTGTTCCCGCACCCTGCCGAAGGGGGGACCCCTCACCGGTGGCCATCTTCATCATCCCGGCGCTTTCCATGATGAGGAGGGAGTAGTTAACCCTCGAGGCTGAGGGTATGTACCAGTAGCTATGTGTTTGATCTCTCTCTCTCTCATGTTCTTGATTTGGCACGATCTTGATGTATCGCGAGCTTTGCTATTATAGTTGGATCTTATGGTGTTTCTCCCCCTCTACTCTCTTGTAATGGATTGAGTTTTCCCTTTGAAGTTATCTTATCGGATTGAGTCTTTAAGGATTTGAGAACACTTGATGTATGTCTTGCATGTGCTTATCTGTGGTGACAATGGGATATCACGTGATCTACTTGATGTATGTTTTGGTGATCAACTTGCGGGTTCAGTAACCTTGTGAACTTATGCATAGGGGTTGGCACACGTTTTCGTCTTGACTCTCCAGTAGAAACTTTGGGGCACTCTTTGAAGTTCTTTGTGTTGGTTGAATAGATGAATCTGAGATTGTGCGATGCATATCGTATAATCATACCCACGGATACTTGAGGTGACATTGGAGTATCTAGGTGACATTTGGGTTTTGGTTGATTTGTGTCTTAAGGTGTTATTCTAGTACGAACTCTATGATAGATCGAACGAAAAGAATAACTTCGTGTTATTTTACTACGGACCCTTGAATAGATCGATCAGAAAGGATAACTTTGAGGTGGTTTCATACCCTGCAATAATCTCTTCGTTTGTTCTCCGCTATTAGTGACTTTGGAGTGACTCTTTTTTGCATGTTGAGGGATAGTTATATGATCCAATTATGTTATTATTGTTGAGAGAACTTGCACTAGTGAAAGTATGAACATTATGCCTTGTTTCCTAGCATTGCAATACCGTTTACGCTCACTTTTACCACTTACTACCTTGCTGTTTTTATATTTTCAGATTACAAAAACCTATATATACCATCCATATTGCACTTGTATCACCATCTCTTCACCGAACTAGTGCACCTATACAATTTACCATTGTATTGGGTGTGTTGGGGACACAAGAGACTCTTTGTTATTTGGTTGCAGGGCTGCTTAAGAGAGACCAACTTCATCCTACGCCTCCCACGGATTGATAAACCTTAGGTCATCCACTTGAGGGAAATTAGCTACTGTCTTACAAACCTCTGCACTTGGAGGCCCAACAACGTCTACAAGGAGAAGGTTGTGTAGTAGACATCAAGCTCTTTTCTGGTGCCATTGCCGGGGAGGTGAGTGCTTGAAGGTATATCATTAGATCTTGCAATCGGATCTTTTAGTTTCTTGTTTTGTCACTAGTTAGTATAGAAGAAAACAAAAAAATGGAATTAAGGTTGCCTCATATGCTTCATCTTTTTATTGTCTTTCGTGAAAATGATGGGAAGGAAAATTGTGCTCAAGTGCTAGAAGAAGAGTTACATAGAATGCTTGGCATAAAATATGTGTATGATGAGCAAGACTGCAATGTTGTTAGTATGAATTCTTTGAATACCCATGATGCTAATGATATGCAAAGCCACAAGCTTGGGGACGCTATGTTTTATGAAGATGATATGTTTAGTCCCCCAAGTTTTCATGAGCAAATTTATTATGATGAAATCATGCCTCCTATTTATGATGATTATTGTGATGATACGTATGCTATAAAGAATAAAGTTAACCATGAAACTTGTCATCATCATTTTAATTTTCAGTTGGATTATGCTTCACATGATATTTATTTTGTTGAGTTTGCTCCCACTACTATTGATGAGAATAAATTTGCTTATGTGGAGAGTAGTAAAATTTCTATTAAAGTAGATCATGAAAAGAGTGCTTTAGGTGATGGTTATATGGTTGAATTCATCATGATGCTACTGAAAATTATTATGAGAGAGGATCATATGCGTTGAAAATTTTGAAGTTATGCTTGTTTTGCCTTCCTATGCTAGTTGATTATTGTCCCCATAAGTTGTTTGCTCACAAAATCCCTATGCATAGGAAGTGGGTTAGACTTAAATGTGCTATTCATATTCTTCATGATGCTCTCTTTATGTTTCAATTCTTATCTTTTATGTGAGCATCATTGAAATCATCATGCCTAGCTAGGGGCGTTAGAACTTTAGCGCTTGTTGGGAGGCAACCCAATTTTATTTTTGTTCTTTGCTTTTTGTTCCTGTTTAGTAATAAATAATTCATATAGCCTCTTTTTAGATGTGCTTTTATTTTTGAATTAGTGTTTGTGCCAAGTAGGACCTTTGGGAAGACTTGGGTGAAGTCTATGCGATCTTGCTGTAAAAAACAGAAACTTTCGCGCTCACGAGATTAGCTGCCATTTTTTTTACTAGAGAGTGATTTCAGGTTGATTCTTTTTGAAGATGATTAATAGACAAATTCCTCAGGTCCACCAATTTATTTCAGAAATTTTGTACTAACATAAGTATTCGAATGATACATATTACTACAGACTGTTCTGTTTTTGACAGATTCTATTTTCTATGTGTTGTTTGCTTATTTTGTTGAATCTATGAGTAGTATAGGAGGGTATGAAAAATAGAGAAGTTTGAATATAGTAGATTTTACACCAATATGAATTTAGAATGAGTTCACAACAGTACCTAAGTGGTGGTTTTATTTTCTCGTACTAACGGAGCTTACGAGTTTTTTGTTGAGTTTTGTGTTGTGAAGTTTTCAAGTTTTGGGTAAAGATTCGATGGACTATGGAATAAGGAGTGGCAAGAGACTAAGCTTGGGGATGCCCAAGGCACCCCAAGTTAATATTCAAGGAAAACCAAGAGTCTAAGCTTGGGGATACCCCGGATGGCATCCCCTCTTTCGTCTTCGTTCATCGGTAACTTTACTTGGAGCTATATTTTTATTCACCACATGATATGTGTTTTGCTTGGAGCGTCATTTTATTTTCTTTTGTTTCGCTTGCTGTTTGAATAAAATACCAAGATCTGAAATTATTAAATGTTAGAGAGTCTTCACATAGTTGCATAATTATTCGACTACTCATTGATCTTCACTTATATATTTTGGAGTAGTATGTCATTTGCTCTAGTGCTTCACTTATATCCTTTTAGAGCACGAGGGCGGTTTTATTTTGAAGAAATAGATGAACTCTCATGCTTGAATTATATTATTTTGAGAGTCTTAAACAACATGGTAATTTTCTTTGGTTATGAATTTAGTCCTAATATGATGGGCATCCAAGAGGGATATAATAAAAACTTTCATATAAAGTGCATTTAATACTATGAAAAGTTTGATTCTTTATGATTGTTTTGAGATATAAAGGTGGTAATGTTAGATGAAGGAAATATGCCCTAGAGGCAATAATAAAGTTATTATTTATTTCCTTATTTCATGATAAATGTTTATTATTCATGCTAGAATTGTATTAACCGGAAACATAATACATGTGTGAATACATAGACAAACATAGTGTCACTAGTATGCCTCTACTTGACTAGCTCATTTATCAAAGATGGTTATGTTTCCTAGCCATGGACAAAAGAGTTGTCATTTGATTAACGGGATCACATCATTAGGAGAATGATGTGATTGACATGACCCATTCCGTTAGCTTAGCACTTGATCGTTTAGTATGTTGCTATTGCTTTCTTCATGACTTATACATGTTCCTGTAACTATGACATTATGCAACTCCCGTTTACCGGAGGAACACTTTGGGTGCTACCAAACGTCACAACGTAACTGGGTGATTATAAAGGAGTACTACAGGTGTCTCCAAAGGTACATGTTGGGTTGGCGTATTTCGAGATTAGGTTTTGTCACTCCGATTGTCGGAGAGGTATCTCTGGGCCCTCTCGGTAATGCACATCACTATAAGCCTTGCAAGCAATGTAGCTAATGAGTTAGTTACGGAATGATGCATTACGTAACGAGTAAAGAGACTTGCCGGCAATGATATTGAACTAGGTATTGGATACCGACGATCGAATCTCGGGCAAGTAACATACCGATGACAAAGGGAACAAAGTATGTTGTTATGCGGTTTGACCGATAAAGATCTTCGTAGAATATGTAGGAGCCAATATGGGCATCCAGGTTCCACTATTGGTTATTGACCAAGAATAGTTCTAGGTCATGTCTACATAGTTCTCGAACCCGTAGGGTCCGTACGCTTAAGGTCTCGATGACAGTTATATTATGAGTTTATGAGTTTTGATGTACCGAAGGAGTTCGGAGTCCCGGATGAGATCGGGGACATGACGAGGAGTCTCGAAATGGTCGAGACGTAAAGATCGATATATTGGACGACTATATTCGGAGTTCGGAAAGGTTCCGAGTGATTCGGGTATTTTTCGGAGTACCGGAGAGTTACGGGAATTCGCCGGGGAGTATATGGGCCTTATTGGGCCATACGGGAATAGAGGAGAGAGGCCAAAAGGAAGGAGGCTTGCGCCCCCCCTTTGGTCCGAATTGGACAAGGGGCGCAGCCCCCCTTTCCTTCTTCCTCTCCCCCTCTTTCCCCTTCTCCTACTCCAACAAGGGAGGTGGAATCCTACTAGGACTAGGGAGTCCTAGTAGGACTCCACACTTGGCGCGCCCCCTCCTAGGGCCGGCCTCCTCCCCCCTTGCTCCTTTATATACGGGGGCAGGGAGCACCCCATGACACACAAGTTGATCTACGGATCGTTCCTTAGCCGTGTGCAGTGCCCTCCTCCACCATATTCCACCTTGGTCATATCGTCGCGGAGTTTAGGCGAAACCCTGCACCGGTAGAACATCATCATCATCACCACGCCGTCGTGCTGACGGAACTCATCCCTGACGCTTTGCTGGATCAGAGCCCGGGATCATCATTGAGCTGAACGTGTGCCGAACTCGGAGGTGCCGTACGTTCGGTACTTGGATCGGTCGGATCGTGAAGACGCACGACTACATCAACCGCGTTGTCATAACGCTTCCGCTTACGGTCTACGAGGGTACATGGACAATACTCTCCCCTCTCGTTGCTATGCCATCACCATGATCTTGCGTGTGCGTAGGAATTTTTTTGAAATTACTTCGTTCCCCAATAGTGGTATCAGAGCCTAGGTTTTATACGTTGATGTTATATGCACGAGTAGAACACAAGTGAGTTGTGGGCGATACAAGTCATACTGCTTACCAGCATGTCATACTTTGGTTCGGCGGTATTGTTGGATGAAGCGGCCCGGACCGACATTACGCGTACGCTTACGCGAGACTGGTTTTACCGCCGTGCTTTGCACACAGGTGGCTAGCGGGTGTCTGTTTCTCCAACTTTAGTTGAACCAAGTGTGGCTACGCTCGGTCCTTGCGAAGGTTAAAATAGCACTAACTTGACGAACTATCATTGTGGTTTTGATGCGTAGGCAAGAACGGTTCTTGCTAAGCCCGTAGCAGCCACGTAAAACTTGCAACAACAAAGTAGAAGACGTCTAACTTGTTTTTGCAGGGTATGTTGTGATGTGATATGGTCAAGGCGTGATGAGATATAAGTTGTTGTATGAGATGATCATGTTTTGTTAAAGTTATCGGCAATTGGCAGAAGCCCTATGGTTGTCTCTTTGTTGCATAAGATGCAAGTGCCAAATAATTGCTTTACTTTATCGCTATGCGATAGCAATAGTTGTAAGAGCAATAGTTGGCGAGACAACCATGTGACGACACATTGATATAGATCAAGATGATGAAGATCATGGTGTCGTGCCGGTGATGATAGAGATCATGACAGTACTTTGGAGGAGATCAAAGGCGCAAGATGATCATGGCCATCTCATGTCACATATTTTGATTGCATATGATGTTTATCTGTTATACATCTTATTCTGTTTTGTTTGACGGTAGC
The DNA here is from genome assembly GCF_002162155.2 of Triticum dicoccoides. NCBI lineage: Eukaryota > Viridiplantae > Streptophyta > Magnoliopsida > Poales > Poaceae > Triticum > Triticum dicoccoides. The sequence goes on from NC_041383.1 coordinate 198,346,724, forward strand.
ATTTTAAGATGATCTCTCACTAATTATCAAGAAGTGTTCTCCCTGAGTATGCACCGTTGCGAAAGTTCTTCGTGCTGAGACACCACGTGATGATCGGGTGTGATAGGCTCTACGTTCAAATACAACGGGTGCAAAACAGTTGCACACGCAGAATACTCAGGTTAAACTTGACGAGCCTAGCATATACAGATATGGCCTCGGAACACGGAGACCGAAAGGTCGAGCGTGAATCATATAGTAGATATGATCAACATATTGATGTTCACCGTTGAAACTACTCCATCTCACGTGACGATCGGACATGGTGTAGTTGATATGGATCACGTGATCACTTAGATGACTAGAGAGATGTCTGTCTAAGTGGGAGTTCTTAAGTAATATGATTAATTGAACTTAAATTTATCATGAACTTAGTCCTAGTAGTATTTTGCAAATTATGTTGTAGATCAATAGCTCGCGTTGTTGCTTTCATATGTTTATTTTGATATGTTCCTAGAGAAAATTGTGTTGAAAGATGTTAGTAGCAATGACGCGGATTGGATCTGTGATCTGAGGTTTATCCTCATTGCTGCACAGAAGAATTATGTCCTTAATGCACCGCTAGGTGACAGACCTATTGCAGGAGCAGATGAAAACGTTATGAACGTTTGGCTAAGCTCAATATGATGACTACTTGATAGTTTAGTGCACCATGCTTAACGGCTTAGAATCGGGACTTCAAGGACGTTTTGAACGTCATGGACCATATGAGATGTTCCAGAAATTGAAGTTGATATTTCAAGCAAATACCCGAGTTGAGAGATATGAAGTCTCCAACAAGTTCTATAGCTAAAAGATGGAGGAGAATCGCTCAACTAGTGAGCATGTGCTCAGATTGTCTGTGTACTTCAATCGCTTGAATCAAGTGGGAGTTAATCTTCCAGATAAGATAGTGATTGACAGAATCTCTAGTCACCATCACTAAGTTACTAGAACTTCGTGATGAACTATAGTATGCAAGGGATGACATAAACGATTCCCGAGCTCTTCGTGATGTTGAAATCGACGAAGGTAGAAATCAAGAAAGAGCATCAAGTGTTGATGATTGACAAAGATCACTAGTTTCAAGTAAAGGGCAAAGGGAAAGAAAGGGAAACTTCAAGTAGAATGGCAAACAAGTTGTCACTCCTGCGAAGAAGCTCAAAGCTGGACCAAAGCCTGAAACTGAGTGCTTACACTGCAAAGGAAATGGTCACTGGAAGCGGAAATGCCCTGAATATTTGGTGGATAAGAAGGATGGCAAAGTGAACAAGGGTATATTTGATATACAGGTGTTTGATGTGTGCCTTACTAGTGTTTATAGTAGCCCCTGAGTATTTGATACTTGTTCGATTGCTAAGATTAGTAACTCGAAACAGGAGTTACATAATAAACAGAGACTAGTTGAGGGGAAGTGACGATGAGTGTTGGAAATAGTTCCAAGATTGATATGATCATCATCACACACTCCCTATATTTTCGAGATTAGTGTTAAAACTAAATAAATGTTATTTAGCGTTTGCGTTGAGCATGAATATGATTTGATCATGTTTATTGCAATACGGTTATTCATTTAAAATCAGAGAATAATTGTTGTTCTGTTTACATGAATAAAACCTTTGATGGTTATACACCCAATGAAAATAGTTTGTTGGATCTCGATCGTAGTGATACACATATTCATAATATTGATGCCAAAAGATGCAAAGTTAATAATGATAGTGCAACTTATTTGTGGCACTGCCGTTTGGGTCATATCGGTGTAAAGCGCATGAAGAAACTCCATAAAGATGGATTTTCGGAATCACTTGGTTATGAATCATTTGATGCTTGCGAACCGTGCCTTTTGGGCAAGATGACTAAAACTCCATTCTCCAGAACAATGGAACAAGCTACTGACTTATTGGAAATAATACATACCGATGTATGCAATCCAATGAGTGTTGATGCTCGTGGAAAGTATCGTTATTTTCCGACCTTCACAAGATGATTTGAGAAGATATGGGTATATCTACTTGATGAAACATAAGTCTGAAATAGTTGAAAGGTTCAAAAAATTTCAGAGTGAAGTGGAAAAATCATCATAACAAGAAAATAAAGTTTCTGCGATATGATCGCGGAGACGAATATTTGAGTTATGAGTTTGGTCTTCAATTAAAACAATGTGGAATAGTTTCACAGCTCACGCCACCTGGAACACCACAACGTTATGGTGTGTCCGAACATCGTAACCGCACTTATTGGATATGGTGCCATCTATGATGTCTCTTATTGATTTACCATTGTTGTTTTGGGGTTATGCATTAGAGACAGCTGCATTCACGTTAAAAGGGAACCATCTAAATCCGTTGAGACGACAGCATATGAACTGTGGTTTAGCAAGAAACCCAAGTTGTCGTTTCTTAAAGTTTTGGGCTACGATGCTTATGTGAAAAAGTTTCATCCTAATAAGCTCAAACCCAAATCGGAGAAGTGCGTCTTCATAGAATACCCAAAGGAAACTGTTGGGTACACCTTCTATCACAGATCCGAAGGTAAGATATTCGTTGCTAAAAATGGATCCTTTCTAGAGAAGGAGTTTCTCTCGAAAGAAGTGAGTGGGAGAAAAATAGAACCTGATAAGGTAATTGTACCTTCTCCTGAATTGGAAAATAGTTCATCACTGAAATCAGTTCCAGTGATTCCTACACCAATTAGTGAGGAAGCTAATGATGATGATCATGAAACTTCAGATCAAGTTACTACAGAACCTCGTAGGTCTTCCAGAGTACGGTCCACACCAGAGTGGTACGGTAATCCTGTTCTGAAAGTCATGTTACTAGACCATGATAAACCTACGAACTATGAGGAAGCGATGATGAGCCCAGATTCCGCAAAATGGCTGGAGGCCATGAAATCTGAGATAGGATCCATGTATGAGAACAAAGAGTGGACTTTGGTGGACTTGCCCAATGATTGGCAAGCCATAGAAAATAAATGGATCTTCAAGAGGAAGACGGACATTGATAGTAGTGTTACTATCTACAAAGCTCGACTTGTCGCAAAAAGGTTTTTGACAAGTTCAAGGTGTTGACTACAATGAGATTTTCTCAACTGTTGTGATGCTTAAGTCTGTCCGAATCATGTTAGCAATTGCCACATTTTATGAAATCTGACAAATGGATGTCAAAACTGCATTCCTTAATGGATTTATTAAATAAGAGTTGTATATGATGCAACCAGAAGGTTTTGTCAATCCTAAAGATGCTAACAAAGTGTGCAAGCTCCAGCAATCCATCAATGGACTGGTGCAAGCATCTCGGAGTTGGAATATACGCTTTGAAAAGTTGATCAAAGCATATGGTTTTATACAGACTTTTGGAAAGGCCTGTATTTACAAGAAAGTGAGTGGGAGCACTACAACATTTCTGATAAGTATATGTGAATGACATATTGTTGATCGGAAATAATGTAGAATTATTCTGCAAAGCATAAAGGAGTGTTTGACAGGAGTTTTTCAAAGAAAGACATCGGTGAAGCTGCTTACATATTGAGCATCAAGATCTATTGAGATAGATCAAGACGCTTGATAAGTTTTTCAATAAGTACATACCTTGTCAAGATTTTGAAGTAGTTCAAAATGGAACAGTCAAAGAAAAGGTTCTTGCCTGTGTTGCAAAGGTGTGAAATTGAGTAAGACTCAAATCCCGACCACGGCATAAAATAGAAAAGAGAATGAAAGTCATTCCCTATGCCTCAGTCATAGGTTTTATAAAAGTATGCCATGCTATGGACCAGACCTATTGTATACTCTGCCCTGGTTTGGCAAGGGAGTACAATAGTGATCTAGGAGTAGATCACTGGACATTGGTCAAAATTATCCTTAGTGGAATAAGGATATGTTTCTCAATTATGGAGGTGACAAAAAGGTTCGTCGTAAAAGGTTACGTCGATACAAGTTTTGGCACTGATCCAAATGACTCTAAGTCTTAATCTGGATACATATTGAAAGTGGGAGCAATTAGCTAGAGTAGCTCCGTGTAGAACATTGTAGACATAGAATATTTGCAAAATACATACGGCTCTGAATATGACAGATCCGTTGACTAAGCTTCTCTCACGAGCAAAACATGATCACACCTTAGTACGCTTTGGGTGTTTATCACATAGCGATGTGAACTAGATTATTGACTCTAGTAAACCCTTTGGGTGTTGGTCACATGACGATGTGAACTATGAGTGTTAATCATATACAGATATGAATATTGGTGTTAAATCACATGGCGATGTGAACTAGATTATTGACTCTAGTGCAAGTGGGAGACTGAAGGAAATATGCCCTAGAGGCAATAATAAAGTTATTATTTATTTCCTTATTTCATGATAAATGTTTATTATTCATGCTAGAATTGTATTAACCGGAAACATAATACATGTGTGAATACATAGACAAACATAGTGTCACTAGTATGCCTCTACTTGACTAGCTCATTTATCAAAGATGGTTATGTTTCCTAGCCATGGACAAAAGAGTTGTCATTTGATTAACGGGATCACATCATTAGGAGAATTATGTGATTGACATGACCCATTCCGTTAGCTTAGCACTTGATCGTTTAGTATGTTGCTATTGCTTTCTTCATGACTTATACATGTTCCTGTAACTATGAGATTATGTAATTCCCGTTTACCGGAGGAACACTTTGGGTGCTACCAAATGTCACAACATAACTGGGTGATTATAAAGGAGTACTACAGGTGTCTCCAAAGGTACATGTTGGGTTGGCGTATTTCGAGATTAGGTTTTGTCACTCCGATTGTCGGAGAGGTATCTCTGGGCCCTCTCGGTAATGCACATCACTATAAGCCTTGCAAGAAATGTAGCTAATGAGTTAGTTACGGAATGATGCATTACGTAATGAGTAAAGAGACTTGCCGGCAACGAGATTGAACTAGGTATTGGGTACCGACGATCGAATCTCGGGCAAGTAACATACCGATGACAAAGGGAACAAAGTATGTTGTTATGCGGTTTGACCGATAAAGATCTTCGTAGAATATGTAGGAGCCAATATGGGCATCCAGGTTCCACTATTGGTTATTGACCAAGAATAGTTCTAGGTCATGTCTACATAGTTCTCGAACCCGTAGGGTCCGCACGCTTAAGGTTTTGATGACAGTTATATTATGAGTTTATGAGTTTTGATGTACCGAAGGAGTTCGGAGTCCCGGATGAGATCGGGACATGACAAGGAGTCTCGAAATGGTCGAGACGTAAAGATCGATATATTGGACGACTATATTCGGAGTTCGGAAAGGTTCCGAGTGATTCGGGTATTTTTCGGAGTACCGAAGAGTTACGGGAATTCGCCGGGGAGTATATGGGCCTTATTGGGCCATACGGGAATAGAGGAGAGAGGCCAAAAGGAAGGAGGCCTGCGCCCCCCCTCTGGTCCGAATTGGACAAGGGGCGCAGCCCCCCTTTCCTTCTTCCTCTCCCCCTCTTTCCCCTTCTCCTACTCCAACAAGGGAGGTGGAATCCTACTAGGACTAGGGAGTCCTAGTAGGACTCCACACTTGGCGCGCCCCCTCCTAGGGCCGGCCTCCTCCCCCCTTGCTCCTTTATATACGGGGGCAGGGGGCACCCCATGACACACAAGTTGATCTACGGATCGTTCCTTAGCCGTGTGCAGTGCCCTCCTCCACCATATCCCACCTCGGTCATATCGTCGCGGAGTTTAGGCGAAGCCCTGCGCCGGTAGAACATCATCATCACCACGCCGTCGTGCTGACGGAACTCATCCCTGACGCTTTGCTGGATCAGAGCCCGGGGATCATCATCGAGCTGAACGTGTGCTGAACTCGGAGGTGCCGTACGTTCGGTACTTGGATCGGTCGGATCGTGAAGACGTACGACTACATCAACCGCGTTGTCATAACGCTTCCGCTTACGGTCTACGAGGGTACATGGACAATACTCTCCCCTCTCGTTGCTATGCCATCACCATGATCTTGCGTGTGCGTAGGAATTTTTTTGAAATTACTTCGTTCCCCAACATTAGAGTCATGCTAGTTGGGTAATTATGAAATTGAGAAATACTTGTGTTAAAGTTGGCAAGTCCTGTAGCATGCACGCATGGTGAACGTTGTGTGACAAATTTGAAGCATGGGGTGTTCTTTGATTGCCTTCCTTATGAGTGGAGGTCGGGATCATGCGATGGTTAACTCCTACCTACCCTTACCCTAGGAGTATGCGTAGTAGTACTTTGCTTCAAGGGCTAATAAACTTTTTCAATAAGTATATGAGTTCTTCATGACTAATGTGAGTCCATGGATTATACGCACTCTTACCCTTCCATCATTGCTAGCCTCTACGGTGTCGTGCATTGCCCTTTCTCACCTTGAGAGTTGGTGCAAACTTCTCCAGTGCATCCAAACCTCGTGATACGATACGCTCTTTCACACTAAACCTCCTTATGTCTTCCTCAAAACAGCCACCATACCTAGCTATTATGGCATTTCCATAGCCATTCTGAGATATATTGCCATGCAACTTTCCACCGTTCCGTTTATTATAACACGCTCCATGATTGTCATATTGCTTTTGCGTAATCATGTAGTTGACATGTATTTGTGGCAAAGCCACCTTTATAATTCTTTCATACATGTCGCTCTTGATTCATTGCATATCTCAGTACACCGCCGGAGGCATTCACATAGAGTCATATTTTGTCCTAAGTATTGAGTTGTAATTCTTGAGTTGTAAATAAATAAAAGTGTGATGATCTTCATTATTAGAGCATTGTCCCATGAGAGGAAAGGATGATGGAAGCTATGATTCCCCCCACAAGTCGGGATGAGTCTCCGGACTTAATGAAAAATAAAAGAGGCCAAAGATGCTCAAATAAAAAAGAGAGGCCAAAGAAGCCCAAACAAAAAAATGAGAGAAAAAGAGAGAAGGGACAATGTTAATATCCTTTTTCCACACTTGTGCTTCAAAGTAGCACCATGGTCTTCATGATAGAGAGTATCCTATCTTGTCACTTTCATATACTGGTGGCAATTTTTCATTATAGAAATTGGCTTGTATATTCCAATGATGGGCTTCCTCAAAATGCCCTAGGTCTTCGTGAGCAAGCAAGTTGGATGCACACCCACTTAGTTTCTTTTGTTGAGCTTTCATACATTTATAGCTCTAGTGCATCCATTGCATGGCAATCCCTACTCCTCGTATTGACATCAATTGATAGGCATCTCCATAGCCCGTTGATTAGCCGCGTCAATATGAGACTTTCTCCTTTTTTGTTTTCTCACATAATCCCTATCATCATACTCTACTCCACCCATAGTGCTATGTCCATGGCTTACGCTCATGTATTGTGTGAGGGTTGAAAAGGATGAAGCGCGTTAAAAAGTATGAACCAATTGCTTGGCTGAAATCGAGGTTGTGCATGATGGGAGCATTTTGTGTGACGAAAATGAAGCATGGAGAAACTATATGATTTTGTAGGGATAAGCTTTCTTTGGCTATGTTATTTTGATAAGACATAAACTGCTTGGTTAGCATGCTTGAAGTATTACTATTTTTATGTCAATATTAAACTTTTATCTTGAATCTTTTGGATCTGAACATTCATGCCACAATAAAGAGAATTACATTGATAAATATGTTAGATAGCATTCCACATCAAAAATTCTATTTTTATCATTTACCTACTCGAGGACGAGTAGGAATTAAGCTTGGGGATGCTTGATGCGTCTCCAACGTATCTATAATTTTTGATTGTTCCATGCTATTATATTATCTATTTTGGATGTTTAATGGGCTTTACTATGCACTTTTATATTTTTTTGGACTAACCTATTAACCGGAGGCCCAGTGCAAGCTGCTGTTTTTTTGCCTATTTCAGTGTTTCGCAGAAAAGGAATATCAAACGGTGTCCAAACGGAATGAAACCTTCGGGAGAGTTATTTTTGAAACAAACGTGATCCAGAGGACTAGGAGTGGACGTCAAGAAAGAAGCAAGGAGGCCACGAGGCAGGGAGGCGTGCCTGCCCCCCTTGGGCGCGCCCCCCACCCTCATGGAACTCCACCGACCTACTTCTTCCTCCTATATATACCCATATAATCCAAAAGCATCCAGGAGCACCATAGATCGGGAGTTTCTCCGCCGCAAGCCTCTGTTGCCACCAAAAACCAATTGAGACCCTGTTCCGGCACCCTGCCGAAGGGGGGATCCCTCATCGGTGGCCATCTTCATCATCCCCATGCTCTCCATGATGAGGAGGGAGTAGTTCACCCTCGGGGTTGAGGGTATGTACCAGTAGCTATGTGTTTGATCTCTCTCTCTCTCTCTCTCTCTCTCTCTCTCGTGTTCTTGATTTGGCACGATCTTGATGTATCGCGAGCTTTGCTATTATAGTCGGATCTTATGATGTTTCTTCCCCTCTACTCTCTTGTAATAGATTGAGTTTTCCCTTTGAAGTTATCTTATCGGATTGAGTTTTTAAGGATTTGAGAACACTTGATGTATGTCTTGTATGTGCTTATCTGTGGTGACAATGGGATATCACGTGCTCTACTTGATGTATGTTTTGGTGATCAACTTGCGGGTTCAGTAACCTTGTGAACTTATGCATAGGGGTTGGCACACGTTTTCGTCTTGACTCTCCGGTAGAAACTTTGGGGCACTCTTTGAAGTTCTTTGTGTTGGTTGAATAGATGAATCTGAGATTGTGTGATGCATATCATATAATCATACCCACGGATACTTGAGGTGACATTGGAGTATCTAGGTGACATTAGGGTTTTGGTTGATTTGTGTCTTAAGGTGTTATTCTAGTACGAACTCTATGATAGATCGAACGAAAAGAATAACTTCGTGTTATTTTACTACGCACTCTTGAATAGATCGATCAGAAAGGATAACATTGAGGTGGTTTCATACCCTACAATAATCTCCTCATTTGTTCTGCGCTATTAGTGACTTCAGAGTGACTCTTTGTTATATGTTGAGGGATAGTTATATGATCCAATTATGTTATCATTGTTGAGAGAACTTGCACTAGTGAAATTATGAACCTTAGGCCTTGTTTCCTAGCATTGCAATACCGTTTACGCTCACTTTTACCACTTGCTACCTTGCTGTTTTTATATTTTCATATTACAAAAACCTATATCTACCATCCATATTACACTTGTATCACCATCTCTTCGCCGAACTAGTGCACCTATATAATTTATCATTGTATTGGGTGTGTTGGGGACACAAGAGACTCTTTGTTATATAGTAGTCTTCCTCGGTGTCTCTTGAACAGACACGTTCTCTCGACATCGACTCCTATAACGCGCACACACCTTCTCTTCCCTCTCTACGGGCATCTTCTCTCTCGCACCCCCTCGTTGGTGGCCTCTACCATACACATCATCTCTCTACGATGAAGCCACACACACTTAAATTACTTTCGTCACCGACGACTCCACTTCACACACACACACACACACGCACACACACACACACACACACAAAGAGGGAGACTCCATCACACACACACATGCTCTAGGCAGAGCATTTGTTCCTACCACCCTTCGTCCAACCTTACCCATATGATAAACAAGCACCTTAATTTACTTGTATAGCATGGACAAATTCCACTTTACTTTAGTAGTTAGTAAACTTCTCATAATTATACAAAAATCATGAGCAAGAAATGACATTTTTTTACACAACCACGTTTACATGGCCACATAAATCACTAGCTAAAGTGTAATACCATTATACTTATATCTCGATGCAACTACATGTACGAAGAGTAGAGTCGCACACACACACTCTGTCTCTCAGAATGTCACACACATACAAGTTACGTGACGCCCCCTAAGCGGAACAGTCTATTACATTTTTTGCACCCGTGTGTACACGTGATGGTGCACATTTATTTAAGCCGGACCGCGAACCCAAACAATAGCTGCATTCATTCCCCTCCCGCCGCCTCTTCTCTGGTCGCTATCGCCCCATAGCCATGGCCTGGCCGAAGGTAACGACATATGCCATACTCCCACCGGAGCGATGCTTTAATCTGGAGGCGGCGCAAAGCCTGGATCGCAGCCGGCCTGCCTCCGGAATCCGGACTAGCCGGAGCCGGACGAGGAGGCATTGGAGGCAGAGCAGCACCTGGAGCCGGAGGAGGAGAATGACGATGCGGAGCCGTAACAGGAGGACGACGACGTGGGTGAAGTGGAGCCAGAGGAGGAGGATGATTTCCATTATACTCAGACTTAAAGGGGTTTGAATTTCACGCCACATTTATTTTATAGAGACAAGAGAAAGGAAATTTTAGTGGTCATGCATGCATCTTTTTGTGCTAGCACTCCTATATAAGGGTTGACCGGTCGCTTCCCGCTGACATGCGCGGGCGATGGAAGAGGAAGGAGAAGGGAAGTGGGTTGTGGAGTACGCTAGTTGCAGCACGAGCTCCAAGGAACGTTCATGCCAAACAATGCATAGTTGTATAGTATAGTCCAACGGAGTATGAATTGGCCTTTAGGTTGCGTGTGGCTGACATGACTGCAACATGCAGGCTGTAGTTTGATAGCCTACCGCTCCGCTTCAGATGGTTTGGTCATGCAAGATTTGCATGCACGCATGTCACGCACGTACTTGTCGAAGGCGTGCTCAAAAAAGGGTGACCAGGTTCGCTAGTCCGTGTTGTTCCATGTGCCCGGAATACAACTAATTCTAGTCGCTGTAAATGTCGTGCGTGCTTTAATTCCGGGCTAGTAGATGGACGAGAACGTGCCGTACAACGAACCGCCCACCAGCTCCCTAATCTCTATCTCTACTCTTCTTCTACTAATTCTACTACTCTTCTTTTTTATCTCTACTCTTATAAAAAACAGAGTTGGTGATGATGGTGTGCCTGTCATCCTGCAATATAGGCCATCCGATTTATATCCGATAGATAGGAAGGAAACTATGCAATTTTGCAAAAAGATACCCACACCCCTCTCCACATTTGCAAATAAGGCCTTCCCTCGTTCACCCTTTTCTCTCACAAGATAAACGTAGGGGGATGTTTCCTTGGGGGTCTCTCCAGCACGGTGTGGCCGTAGTTACAAGTTGATGCCCAGATGCCAACGTTGAGGGGCACTCTGATTTTGTCCAATGAGAAGGTAAGTGATGGGTTTGATCACGCAGTAAATGCATTCAAAATACTACTTCTGTGTCCATTTCCTAATTCCCCTGCTGCCCACTGTTTCACAGGTTAGGCTTGGTGCTAGTGGAAATTGGCTTGCATATGTACGGGAGGGTACCAATATCAATTTGCACAACATTTACAACGGTGACACCATTCCCGTAGAACCTTTGTCCAACATTTGGATCAGCCATGCAACGGTCCATCGCCTGAATTGGTACGATGGAACCACGGTGAGATTGAAGCAGATAGCAATCCCGGAAGCCCCGATAATGTCGCCCGTCAACCAAAATTACACTCTCATCACGGTGTTCGACATCACGATTGCTTTCACGAACCCTGCACATGGTGGTCAAAGGTGGAACATGGTGTCTACGGCTGATTTGTTGTCGTACGAGTATGAAGACGTTGTGCTCCTTTCTAACCGCATCTTTGCGGTGACAAACCAGGGACTTGTTTCATATGGGATGTCCTACGGTAGACTCCCCCTCTTCCAGTTCATTTGTTTTGAAATTTTTCGTTTTATAAGTTTCAAATTCAAATTTAGAGCTCCCCATCCCATGTTGAGATTACAATGTCCATTAAACTGTGGCATGCATGTACTAGTATTTTATTGGTTATTTATATTGGTCACACATGCATGCATTGCAAGTAACATTTTTACCACAATTTCTAAGGAAACCAAGTGCAATAATTGAGTAGTTTTGCCCGAGACCGTCCAACTAGACGTGTGTTTCTCTTCGGGTCGCACTTTGTATCATTCATACCACTAGTACTACCTGTGGTCTCCGACCTAGAAGTGGAAGAAGTGGAGACGCTCTACCATGTTGTTCATATCCCACTCCTTTCGCTGACTTGTGGGACATCCAGCACGTGCCGTGTTTGGCACTCCTTCGTCGTAAGAGTTGAAATGCTAGCTTTCATCAAAAATAAAAAATAAATATAAATCAGCAGTGATACTATACCGCGCGGTTTCCTTGCTCCTCGATATTGGAAAGAATACTTTCGTTCGCCGACATGTGGGACATCGACCATCCTGGTCCACTTGCCATGCACGCAGAACTCCAAGGGAGAGTCACCCCGGTTGTCGCACTACAGTAATAATGACTAATGAGCCGTCAAATCACAGACCCAACCTTTCCCACTGTGAAGTTGCTCGGACGAAGGAACCATGCATCATGACTTTGTTGAATTCCGCTTCTTGAAGAAAACTACTGTACCAGCAGTACTGCTAGCTATAGTAGTACTATACTCCAGCAGAGGCCTCCTTTGGTTCATAGGAAATGAGTTTTATAGGAATATGAAAATCATAGGAAGTGATATGACATGCATCTCAATTCCTATAGAGAAAGATATGCCATTTGATGCATAGGATAGGAATTTTTACATTGAGTCTAGGCTAATGTACTCGTAGTTTGCTCTAAGAACTATAGTAGTAACTAGTACTGGTACATGCTCGTAATTAATTAAACAAATGTACGAGCGACACAGACACACACACTACTACTAGTACTACTACTTCTCACATGCTGGCCAGACGTTGTCGTTCTCCTTCCCGGCTTTGTCGGTGACACCCCACCGTGCTTGGATCTCCACCGAGCTCTCCACAGCAGCGCATGCGTCCTCTTCTTTCTTGTGGCGGCGGGCCTCTCTTTTCTTGAGTTATTTCTTCCTTTTCTTCTTCCTCTATCCGGCTTTGGCCGCCTCTTGCTCTACCACCCATTCGGCCTTGGCATCTTCAAAGTCCGCCCATGTAGGGGTGAGGTCACGAGTGGCGATGATGTCGGCATAGCGGGATGCCATCGCTTCCCTACCATTTTGTGTGCGGTCGTGGGCGGCGAGGAACTCGGCGCGGCGGGATGCCATCGCTTCCTTACCGGTTAGTGTGCGGCATGGTGGCATGAACGACGCTTGGTGAAAGCTCTAGGGCGGAGTGGCCAGACAACCGTATAGTGCATTGGTTTGTCAAGAGCTCAAGGACAGAAGACAAAGGAAATCTGGATTCCCCTTCAATCCTGGTCATTTATTACCGAGTAAAATGCATTGGCGGTCATCAAACTTGTCTTGATAGCTCACTTTGATCATTGTATACGAGATATGGTGATTATACTGTCACAGGCTCACTGTATAGCTCCGTATTTGTCTGGTTAACCAGTCAAACAGTTCGCATGCGCCTCATCAGCTCGTGTTATGTATCTATCTATGCGGGCCTACCTGTCAGTGGAGAAAGAAATAAAAACCAAAATTATGCGTATGTGAGGAATCAAACCAAAGACTCGTCACTGCAACGCACACTCGTCAGCCAAATGAAAATGAAATACTTTGAGTTAAATGCACAGACCAATTTTTTTATATCATACGTGATGCACACATTAGCGCACACCGTCCATAGACGCAAGTAACATGTACGCGTGCAGAAACTCATGCTCATGCTATCAAACCATCCTAATGCATGCACGTCGCCCTCTCAATCAAAGTCCTGCTCATGACGCAACACAAACAGTGAGACCGTCACCTACGTGCCCCGGCTGTGCCTGACATTGCTGTTTAGACATTTGCTGGCGGCCTCCGCAACACCGAGCATGTATTCACCTGGCTCAGCAGCAACGTCATACTCGTGCTTGGGCACCGAGCTACTCGACATTAGCCATGGCTCTGCACACGAGCAACGACGTGGCTCAACGCCTTTCTCATGTATATCGTTCATCACAATGACGGTCTATAAAACAGCCTAGCTAGAGAGGGTACTATGGTACCTATATATGTATCATGAGCGATCGATCATAGTGCCAATGCACACGAGTGTGTGTTTGATCGATTCGTCCATTATTCATAAGTTATGCATGGTTGTGTGGTGTCTAATGGTGGTCGTCAAAGGCTAGCTGGTGACAAGAGCGGTTGCATGGACGCCTGGTTGTCTATACGTGCCACATACGCTTCAAAGGCTCGTCATCCATGAGTTCATATTTTACCACCATGCCAACGTCTAACCGCCCTGGCCTACCAAAACCCCTTCCATCGCTAGTGTGCGCTTCCCACCTGAAACAGTCACCATCGCTACAAAACGTCAATGCCGCATTCACGCCCGACGTGACCTATCACTGGCGCCGACATTGCAGCAGCGCGACGGCTGAGAGAGCGCCATTCGCGCAACATCCTGTTGGAAGCGACTGCTCCGCATTAACGACACCACGGCCATCCGTCCGTCCACCGCCCACATTAGTGACACGCGGTTGCCGACGAACCTACTCCGATGCCAGCCGTCCATCCATCTGCCGCGGCTCATTTCCATTCGCCCGCTATATTAACTTCAGCCCCAGCTCACAGCCATAGCCAAAGACCCACATTCATTCTCCTCTGGTCCCTTCCTTCTGTCAGCACCACTCCAACCATGGCCTCCTAGTGCTCCAAAGCTCTCTTGGACGTACTGTCGCAGGAGCAGACAAAGGACATCGGCGGCTCCGCTCCGGGCGTGCTCCAAAGCTCTCTTGGACGTACTATCACAGGAGCAGACGAAGGACATCGCCGGCTGTCGGGGGTTGGGAGCGACATATGTCAAAGGATGGCTTATCATGGTGGGGGCGAGTAGAACGTCGCCGGTGCCTGGAAACGGAATGAGGCGAAGACATGCACGTCGGTGGATCTTACCCATCTTCAGGGCTCTTCGAGGAGATAACACCCCTACTGTTGCTCTGCGGGGTCTCCGCATGGTCACTATGGCAAAGTGAATACAAGGCTGCTCCTAGAGTTGTTTTGGGAGGCAGGAGAGGGCAGGGCTAGCTCCCTCCTTCCTATGGGGTCTGTCTAATGCTAATGGATGCGAACCCTTTGCATGGGTGCCCTGGGGGGTTTATATAGGCCTACCCCCCAGGGGTACAATGGTAAAACTGGTTGGGCGCAGGTCCCAACCGTCTGTCTCTCAGGCGCCGTCTTCTCCGCCGACTCCTGGGGCCTGCCGACTAGTGGGTCCCGCCGACTGGCCTGGTACGAGGGCGTCAGCCCTTGTCCGCCGCGGGCGGGTCGTGTCGGCTGCAGATTACTGTAGCCGTGCTTCTAATGACGCAGGCTTGGTCATGGGGTCATGGCAACAGTGCCGCCGCCTGTCGGGCGATCACTGTTGCCATTCCCCTGTCGCGTCTGGTTAATGGCTTGTGGGGCCCGGGGGAGGGACCGGCCGACTCCTGGGGGCCGACTCCTAGCTGGTCCGTCTCTTGGGGATCTCGCCGTCTTCAGTACCCTCGCTGACTGGCGGGCCCACCGTCTCCGGGCCGTACAGACAGACCGTCATGGGCACTGGGCCCCGCACCTAGGAGCTGATATCAGGGCCGGCATGGCAACAGTGCCGCGCCGGGCGGAGATCTCCGCGAGTATGGCGCAATGTGGCCATACCTACCCTTAAATAGCAGGGTGGTTGGAGTCGCTGGCCGACTTCCGTATTCAGCCCTCTTGGAGTCGCCTCTGGGACTCGGCTCGTCTTGGAGTCGCCTCTGGGACTCGGCTTGTCTTAGAGTCGCCTTCTGGGACTCGGCTTATCTTAGAGTCGCCTTCTAGGACTCGGCTTATCTTAGAGTCGCCTTCTGGGACTCGGCTTATCTTGGAGTCGCCTTCTGGGACTCGGCTTATCTTGGAGTCGCCGCAGGTGCTTGAGGGGCGCAGTCCGTCCTGATGTCTTAAAAGGTTCTGGGGCTCGGGTTAGCCTACCCGTGGCCCATTACTCCGACACCGGCTCCCGCCCGGCCGCCCTCCACTGCCATGACCACAAAGCCGACAACGAGTAAGAGTAGTACATGGTAGGTCGGTGCTGCTCTGGTCTCAGGATGGCCACCGCTGCTCCACTCAGTCAACACCAAGCTTGGTAGGGTAAACATCGGTGGCCGATTGGCCGCTTGACGGCAACGTGGAGGCGGAAGTCTTTAGAACCATGTCACCGGAGGAGGAGGTTATCGAGGCGAAGCTGGACAAAGCCCGGGCGGATGAGGAGGAGGCAAAGGCAATAGCCGGAGCGTCAGTTCTCGGGGTTCATGGCCGGACATGGTGGTCGGGCGCCGGCGATTGTTTAGAATAGATTCATAAGGCTGGATCCATCTTATTTGGATTTTCAAATATTTGAAACCACTTTATGTCGAAATCCAATGTATGCATTCTTCGCTAACTGTCTCCAATTAATGTGTGTGTTTCATGCATTTTTTTACTTCTCAAACATGTATAATGTGTTTCACACACGTAACATATAGTGTAATCCTGTTTGGACATTAATTGCGTATAAAGCATGCATTGTCTCTAATTAAAAAAATCTATGGATCACTAATATTAATAAACTTGTAGGATCGAAAGTATGTTTAGAGGGGGGGTGATTAGACTACTTGACCAAATAAAAATCTAGCCTTTTCCCAATTTTAAGTCTTGGCAGATTTTAGCAACTTTACACAAGTCAAGCAATCAACCTACACATGCAATTCTAAGAGTATAGCAGCGGAATGTAAAACATTGCACATGAAGGTAAAGGGAGGAGTTTGAGGGAGCACGCAATGTAGACACGAAGATTTTTGGCATGGTTCCGACAGGTGGTGCTATCGTACATCCATGTTGATGGAGACATCAACCCACGAAGGGTAACGGCTGCGCGAGTCCACGGAGGCTCCACCCACAAAGATTCCACGAAGAAGCAACCTTGTCTATCCCACCATGGCCATCGCCCAAGAAGGACTTGCCTCACTAGGGTAGATCTTCACGAAGTAGGCAATCTCCTTGCCCATACAAACTCCTTGGTTCAACTCCACAATCTTGACAGAGGCTCCCAAGTGACACCTAACCAATCTAGGAGACACCAATCTCCAAAAGGTAATAGATGGTGTGTTGATGATGAACTCCTTGCTCTTGTGCTTCAAATGATAGTCTCCCCAACACTCAACTCTCTGAAAGGATCGATATGGTTGACTAGAGGGGGGGTGAATAGGCAACTAACAATTTTTAAGCTTTTCTTTACTAAATTAAACTTTGCAACAAAATAGGTTGTCTAGATGTGCAACAAAGTGAGCAACCTATATGATGTAATAACAACTAGCACACAAGCAAGCAAAGGATGTAAAACAAGTAGGCTTGCAAAAGTAAAGGCATGAAATAACCAAGAGTGGAGCCGGTGGAGACGAGGATGTGTTACCGGAGTTCCTTCCTTTTAAAGGGAAGTACGTCTCCGTTAGAGCGGTGTGGAGGCACAATGCTCCCCAAGAAGCCACTAGGGCCACCGTATTCTCCTCAAGCCCTCACACAATGCGAGATGTCGTGATTCCACTATTGGTGCCCTTGAAGGCGGAGACCGAACCTTTACAAGCAAGGTTGGGGCTATCTCCACAACAATCGGAGGCTCTCAACAACAACACCACGAAGCTTCACCACAATGGAGTATGGCCTCGAGGTGACCTCAACCATCTAGGGTGCTCAACACCCAAGAGTAACAAGATCCGCAAGGGATAAGTGGGGGGGAATCAAATTTCTCTTGGTGGAAGTGTAGATCTGGGCCTTCTCAACCAATCCCGAGCAAATCAACAAGTTTGATTGGCTAGGGAGAGAGATCGGGTGAAAATGGAGCTTTGAGCAACAATGGAGCTTTGGGGGAAAGAGGTAGGTCAACTTGGAGGAAGAAGACACCTTTATATAGTGGGGGAACAATTCCAACCGTTACCCCACTGAGCAGCCCCGCACAGAGCGGTACTACCGCTAGGGAAGGGCGGTACTACCGCTGAGAGCGGTACTACCGCTTCCTACCCAGCGGTACTACCGTGCTGGCGAGGAAGTCAGGCCACTGGCCCCAGAGCGGTACTACCGCGGGAGTAGGAGCGGTACTACCGCTTCTATTACCGCTTCTAGTGCCACAAAACCCGAGACGAGAAAACACCGTCTCGAATTGAGGCGGCAGTAGCACGGTACAGCTGCGGTACTACGACCGAAACCCGCGAGCGGTACTACCGCTCTACGAAGCGGTACTACCGCTGAGAGCGGTACTACCGCTTCGTGGAGCGGTACTACCGCTGGAGGGATTCGGCGGTACTACCGCTGGAGACCGCGGTACTACCGCTGGCACAGGGCGAAGCAGGTATGGAAGAGAAGTTGCGGCTCCAAAGATGCGAAAGGAAGACGACGGGTGTGATAAGGATGTGTACGTGTTGATTCCACCCTAGTCTTACCAAAGCGGATCCCCTCTTAATAGTACGGTGACTCCTACGAAACTAGTCCACCAACAACGAAACGAAGGAGCTACACCGTCTTGAATAAAACACCGAGGGGAGGAAATCGTCTCGTGCCAATGGATGATTCTCTGAAAGAACTTAACGCACACGATTAGTCCGCAAAAGCATTGTCATCAATCACCAAAACCACTAGGGGATAAATATGCCCTTACAATCTCCCCCTTTTTGGTGGACTGATGACAATACGGGATTTGCATAGACGCGATATAGAGTAAGCATACAAACCCCACGGTCCTAACATGTAGATGGGCTCCCCTAGATGTGTGCTATCTAGATAAATGCTTTGGACTGCACAGCACACATACTAGGATCAATGCTCCCCCTACATTTTAGAGACCAACAATCTAAGCAAGGTATATGAGAGCAGCATAGATGATATAAAAAGAAGAGCACGCGACTCATAAGCTAGATAGTGACATAGATAATGATACTGGAAAGATAGGGTAGCATATGTCTCACACCATATGACTCGAACTTAGGTCTCACTCGAACTTAAGTCTCACAGACAAACCAACCAAAGCAAATGCGAGGAAAACACGAACAAGAGACGAAAGACACAACTCGCAAATCCCTAAACTCTCTCCCCCTTTGGCATCGAGACACCAAAAAGGAGAGGGAGTGTTGCTACGGCTCCAGGTGGGAGCAAATGAGGGACACACACATCAGAGCCCAGCGGAAACATCGGCACCACCATCGTCAGTCTGGAAGTGCTCGGCATCAGAATCGGTCTACGGGCAATGCTGCTGAATCCACTCCTCCTCCTCAGTAAGCTGGTCCTCAGATCCACTGTTGACTATAGCACCCAACTGGCGCATGAGCTCCTTGTGACGACCTCTAGCCTTCTTCTCAGCCACATGAGCCATGTACTGACCGTGAGCCTCCATGCAGAACAACTTCTTCATCTTAGACTTGAGCTTCTTAGCCCAAGAGGGCTCTGCCTCAGAAGGCAAGTAGTCATCATCCTCATCATCATCAGCTACAGGCTCCTCCTCTGTCTCCATGGCAGCAACAGACGAAGGAACTCCAGTCCTAGGGGCCTAAGTGCCCTAGTTATCCTTCTTCCTCAGACGCTTGACATCGTGAGAGATCAACTCTCCAGACTCCAGTGGCACCTTTGGATATACATGATCCCTGGCCTTCTCAATGAGTAGCATGATGAACGGACCATAAATCGGGCACTTGCGCTCCGAGATAGCAGACAGCAGCTCAGACCACATAACATGAGAGATATCCAAGGACTCTCCGGAGGGTTGTTCCTTCTCACGCTGGCAGAAAAGAAGCATGTCCATGAGATAAGAGTGAACCTGGTCTAGATTCCCGATGCGAGGGAAAAGAGTCTCTCTGAAGATGCGGTGGAGGATATCCAGATAGGCAGGCAGCTCATAGGTTTCCTTCTTTGTCTCTTGGTTGATCCTTAGAGTGCAGTATGGCCAGATAACTTGCTTGTGAGTGGAATTGGGGCGGCCGTGAGGGCGAAAGCCAACAGGAGACTCAAGACCTAAATCTTGCACCCCAATCAACTGCATGAATGCTTTCCACTTGACTGAAAGCAACTTGCCATTGGTCATCCAGGTGAATGTCCTGTCCTCATCAGTCCCAAGGTGAACCGTGGCATAGAATTGGGCCACCATATCAGCATCAAAGTCCTTGTTGAATTTCATGACCCCAAGAATGTTCAGTTGAGTGCACATCTGAAGAGCTTCACCAAAGTAGTCAGGATCTTGATCCATATGGTCGGTGTCGATGGAGTGCATGTTGACATAGAAATTCTTCTTAGCTTTGAGAACATCGAAGAAGATGGCAAACTGGAACCTGTTCCAGAACGGACGGTTGACCAAAGTGGGATCTTGGTCAGCTTCATACGGGTTGCGGCGGCGCCTTGCCCAGAACTCCTTTGGCGGCATTTCTGGCACTATTTTGCCGGGCTTTGGCTTGACCCCAGACTTCTTCTGGAGTTGAGGTGGAGGTGGAGGTGGAGGATGAGCACTTGAAGATCCTCCGGCAGGCTCGGTGGTGCGGTAGCGCTTGGACATGGCACGTCCGGGATTGACACGACGAGCCTGATGCTCAGGGACCTCATCACCTGGAACCACACACAAGAACACGCAAGCAACCAGAAAGCATGAGCATAAGCCACAAAACACGAGCAAAAGATTACTGAAAGGTAGAAGTACAGTGGAAGTTGGTAGGGAGCGGTAGTACCGCGACCTGCTAGCGGTATTACCGCCCCAAGCGGTAGTACCGCTCCACAGGGAGCGGTAGTACCGCTCCAAGCGGTAGTACTGCCCTGGAGAGGGCGGTAGTACCACTCGAGACGGGGAAACATCCGTTTCCTACTACCATGGACAGATCCGGCACTATCGTCCTACCAAATTCAAAAATACTCCAACCAAACATCAATCTAAACTGCCTAGAAGCATTCTCCATCCTACTCAAGCCTAGATTTGGCCAAAAATCTAGAGATGCAACTGCTACTGCCCCTAAGATGCTAGATTGGAAATCTAGACAAAAAGAACGAGAGAACGGGGGCAATACCGGCATCCATGGAAAGAGGACAAGGTGGGGATCGTCTCCACCGAAGGGAATGGAGAGGGACGTCCCGGAGAGGGAGATCCGCCGGATCCCTCCCGCGGCCCCGGTTGCTGGAGAGAGAGAGGAACAGGCAAGTGGGCGTGCGAATGGGTATGGGGGAGAAGAAACTCCCCCTGCCCCCGGTATAACCCCCGCCCGCGCCTCTCAGCGGTAGTACCACGTTGGGGGGCGGTAGTACCGCTTGGAGCGGTAGTACCGCTCGCCAGCGGTGGTAGTACCACCAGCAACCAGAAAAATGCTTCTAGACTAAAAACTCAACCACATGGAGAAAAACGAGAAGGCAAATACAAGAAAAAGACCAACAAGACAACACACACACGACCAACAAACCGGAGCCCACTCCTTCAAAGCAACCAAACGAAAGAAGAGTGTGCTCTGGCCTCTCTCAAGAGAGGGCGGTGGCCGGAGCCACCTATGTTTGAGTCAATTGGTATGGCACCGTGAAGAATTATCCTTGGGCCCATGACCAAAACTCGTCTTTGAAGCACAAGTACCATCAAAAATGGCTAATGTGAGAGAGTTGATCGTTTTATGCATAATGGAGGGAGGGAGAGTTCATTGAGAGAACAACACTCCCCCTATGTCCATGCCTACACCTAAACTAGACAACAAGTTGAGTGTGGTGGGGGGTGCACGGGTTCAAGTCACATTGCTCAAATCAATGATATTTAGCTCATGCCTTAACTCGCGAAATCTTGCTTCATCCAAGGGCTTCGTGAAAATATCTGCAAGGTTATCATGAGTGTTGACATACTTGAGCTCGATCTTCCCTCGCCTAATGTGATCCCGGATGAAGTGATACCGAATCTCTATGTGCTTCGTCTTGAAGTGTTGCACCGGGTTGAGAGAAATCTTGATGGCACTTTCATTATCACACCAAAGAGGCACTTTGTCACAAATGACACCGTACTCCTTTAAAGTTTGCCTCATCCATAGGAGTTGAGCACAACAACTGTCGGCCGCCACATACTCCGCTTCGGTGGACGAGAGAGACACACAACTTTGCTTCTTGGAAGACTAACTTACCAAAGAGCAACCAAGAAATTGGCACCCTCCGGAAGTGGACTTCCTATCCACTTTGTCTCCTGCCCAATCGGAATCCGTGAAACCTTCAAGCTTGAAGTTTGCTCCTCTTGGGTACCATAAGCTAAAGTTTGGGGTATGAGCCAAATATCGAAAGATTCGCTTGACCGCCACAAAGTGACTTTCCTTTGGTGCGGCTTGGAAACGTGCACACATCCCCACACTCAACATGATATCCGGTCTAGATGCACAAAGGTAAAGCAAGGAGCCAATCATGGAGCGATATACCTTTTGATCCACCGCTTTACCATTGGGATTGATGTCAAGTTGGCACTTGGTAGGCATTGGTGTAGAAGCCGGCTTGACATCACTTAGCTTGAATCTTTTAAGCATGTCTTGAGTGTATTTGGCTTGGTTGATGAAGGTTCCTTCTCTTCTTTGTTTGATGTCAAAACCAAGGAAGAACTTCAACTCTCCCATCGAAGACATCTTAAACTTGGAGGTCATGAGAGCGGCAAATTCCTCATTGAAAGCTTTGTTAGGAGAACCAAAGATAATATCATCAACATATAGTTGGCATACAAACAACTCCCCGTTGACCTTCTTAGTAAAAAGAGTGGGATCAATTTGTCCTACTTCAAATCCACGATCTTGTAGCAACTCGGTAAGGTGGTCATACCACGCACGTGGGGCTTGTTTAAGGCCATAGAGTGCCTTATCGAGTTGATACACATGATCCAAGAAGTAGGGGTCCTCGAACCCGGGGGGTTGCTTGACATGAACCAACTCATTAATAGGACCATTAAGAAAAGCACTTTTCACATCCATTTGTTGCAACTTAAAGTTGTGATGGGAAGCATAGGCAATCAACAAATGTATGGATTCAAGACGAGCAACGGGAGCAAAGGTTTCACCGTAGTCGATACCCTCGACTTGGGAGTAGCCTTGTGCTACCAATCTTGCCTTGTTGCGAACGATGTTCCCATGAGCATCTTGCTTGTTCTTGAAGATCCACTTGGTTCCAATGACATTATGGTTCCCCGATGGCCTTGGCACCAATCTCCATACTTTTTTGTACTCGAAGTTGTTGAGTTCTTCATGCATGGCATTGAGCCAATCCGAGTCTTCGAGCGCCTCATAGACCTTTTGGGGTCCAACACAAGAGACAAACGCGTCATGTTCACAATAGTTTGCTAATTGTCTACAAGTGCTTACCCCCTTTCTTAGGCTTCCAACCACATTTTCCATGAGATGGCCTTGGGTGGTGAGCTTGGAAGCAATCTTCGCGGCACGATGCTCTAATTCCTCCTCGGATGTTGAGGGAGGAGGGTTGACTTGATCATCTTGAGCGCCATCTTGAGCTTGTTCTTGAGTTTGAGCTTGCTCTTGATCTTGAGCTTGCTCTTGATCTTGAACTTGCTCGAGAGGGAGAACTTGACCTTGGGCATCATCTAGAGGTTCACCACAATCTTGAGGTTTTTCTTGCCCTTGGTCTTGTTCACAAGGTTGAGGGCCTTCATTCTTCGGAAGTGTGTGGGTCTTGACGAGGTGATGGCTCCACTTGAGTAGAGCATTGTCCTTCTCCTTCGGCCACAAGGGGTTTTCCTCAATGGGTAGAATTTGACCAATACCCATTCTTCTTGTGGCTTGGGGAGGAATTTCATCACCTACATCACAAGTACCACTTTACTCCACTTGGGAGCCGTTATTTTCATCAAACTCCATGTTACACGTCTCCTCAATGAGTGCGGTGGACTTGTTGAGGACACGGTAAGCATGAGAGTTTGTAGCATAACCAACCAATATGCCCTCATGAGCTCTAGCCTCAAATTTAGACAAACGAACACCTTTATTGAGAATGAAACACTTACAACCGAACACCCGGAAGTACTTGAGGTTGGTCTTGTTGCCGGTGAGTATCTCATAAGGAGTCTTGTTCAAGCCTCTGCGAAGATAGAGTCGATTGGATGCATGACATGCGGTGTTGATGGCTTCGGCCCAAAAGTTGTACGGAGACTTGAACTCCGCCATCATGGTCCTTGCCGCATCCATCAATGTCCGGTTCTTCCTCTCCGCAACACCATTTTGTTGAGGGGTATATGGTGCAGAATATTGATGCTTGATCCCCTCATCACTAAGAAACTCATCCAAGGTGTAGTTCTTGAACTCGGTGCCGCTGTCACTTCTTATTGTCAAGATCTTTGCATCATGTTGACGTTGAGCTTCATTTGCAAAGTCGATGACGGTTTGTTGAGTCTCACTCTTCCTCTTGAAGAAGTATACCCAAGTGTATCTTGAATATCATCCACAATCACCAAGCAATACTTTCTCCCTCCAAGACTATAAAAAGATGGAGGCCCGAAGAGATCCATGTGAAGGAGCTCCAAGGGTCTATTCGAGTAGATGATGGTTGAAGGAGGGTGAGCCTTTTCATGAAGCTTTCCTTCGATACAAGCACTGCAAGCACGATCTTTGGCAAAACTAACATTTGTTAGTCCACGAACATGGTCCCCCTTGAGAAGACTTTGCAAAGATCTCATATTGACGTGGGCTAAACGGCAATGCCAAAGCCATCCCACGTCAACTTTAGCCATTAGGCATGTCGCGGTCTTAGTGGGTCGCTCCAAAAGTTAATCACATAGAGACCGTTCTCGACATGCCCAACAAAGGCTACTTTAAGAGTCTTGCTCCACAAGAGGGCCACGGTATCAATATCAAAGAATGTAGCAAAGCCCATGAGTGCAAGCTGACGAACGGAAAGTAAATTGAATGCAAGGGACTCAACAAGCATGACTTTCTCGATCGTTAGATCATGAGAAATGACAACCTTGCCGAGACCCAATACCTTAGAATGTGATGCATCACCCCACTCAACATTGGTGGGCATAGATGGAATCTCTTGCACGTCCACCACCAAGTCCTTGCTCCCGGTCATATGATGTGTTGCTCCACTATCGAGCAACCATGATCCCCCACCGGAAGCAAACACCTACACGAGATCAATGCTTGGTTTTAGGTACCCATTTAGTAATGGGTCCTTTGATGTTAGTAACAAGGGTCTTGGGAACCCAAATAGACCATTCAATGTACTCATAAGAAGAACCAACAAATTTAGCATAAACATGTCCATCACTAGCACGGCACAACACATATGACGGGTTAAAGTCGCCGGCTTTGTTTGAGGAAATGCTTTTCCCTTTTGGACATCAACTCCCTTCACTTTCTCCTTCTTCTTCTTAGGAGCACCCTCTCCCTCTTTCACAAACGTTTGTTTGAGATGAGGAGGATGATTGTTCTTGTTGTTCTTATTCTTCTTGCTCTTGGACTTGGGTGCAAACCCAATTCCTTCTTTGGCCACAACTTCCTTTTGATTGCTCAAAAGGTCGTTGAGGTTCTTCTCACCTTGAATACAAGTCACAAGGCCTTTCTCAAGTTGATCCTTCAACTTGGCATTTTCCTCCACAAGATGCATATGCTCACAACATGGGTTAGTAGCACATGCATTATCAATTAATACCATATGAGGAAAGGTGGCCTTTTCCTTGATTAGCTTAACTTGGAGTTGAGCATGAGACTCTTTGACGTTAGCATGAGTACCCTTCAAGACTTTGTGGGCCTTGTCAAGTATCTCAAACTCCTCTTTGAGTCTAGCATGATCAACCCCAAGTTTAGCTTTCTCGGATGATAGCACACGAGACACGAGAAGAGCATGATCAAGATCTTTCTTTAACTTAGCATGGTCATCATTGTGTGACTCCTCAAGAGTCAAACGATGCACACGCTCTTCCTCAAGAGCATTAGAGAGATCCGATATCTCATCGGCATAGTCACGACTATGACCTTCCATCTTAGATATAATTTCTTTGTGAGCCTCGATCATGTCATTGGCCTCACCAAGTTGTTCCAAGAGAGCAACAAAGTGCTTCTTGGACTTTCCCTTGAGCTTACTCATAAAAGACTCAAATTCATTCACTTCCTCATTAGACTCAACATGTCCATCAATGCAATCCTCCAAGGAGGGATTAGTAATGATGGTGGTTGTGATGTTGGGGGTTACCTTGTTTGAAGCTTTAGCCATGAGGCATCTGGCGGTGATGTTTTCGTTGGGTGATTCGAAGAGAGACACCCGGGGAGTAGTAGCAATGGCAACGGACGCCATGGCCATTGCTTCTTCATTTTCATCATCATCGTCATCCTCTTGGTATTCTTCTTGAACCACCAACCCACGAGTAGGAGTCTTCTTGGCGAAGTTGTTCTTGTTGGGGAAGGACTTGGCTTTGTCTTTCCGGATGAACTTGCCACCGTTGTCTTCCCGCTTCTCGTAAGGACAATCCGCAACGAAATGGCTCACATTGCCACAGTTGAAGCAAGTTCTAACTCGTTGCTTGCCCTTGACGCCACTTGAGTTGTTCTTGTTAAAGTTGGGTCTTGAACTCTTCTTGCTCCAAAATTGTCTTGAAGCAAGGGCCATGTGCTCCTGGTAGTCAAACTTGGTGTCTTCGGGGTTGCTTTCCTCATCTTCCACTTCTTCCTCTTCTTCCATAGTAACCTTGGCCTTCAAAGCAAGGTTAGGTTTCTTTGCTCTTTGAGAATGGAGCACCGCATTGTCGGCGGTCTTGTCCAAGATGCTCATTGCAACGAACTCATCCAACACTTCACTTGAGGTCATGGAGTGGAAGTCCGGTCGTTGACGAATGATGGAGGGCATGGCCTTGTTGTAGGGCATCATGGCCTTGAGGAACTTCCGCTTGATCCAATTGTCATCCGTGTCCTTGCTTCCATGATCTCGAAGTGCGACCGCGAGTTTGGTCACTCTTCGAAAGAGCTCACGAGGTTCTTCATCTTCTTTCATTGCAAACTCATCGGCTTCATCTTGCACCACTTCATAGTTGGAGCGTTGAATGCTAGCACTTCCACGATAGAGACCCTCGACACATTTCCATGCTTCTTTAGCCATGACATGGGGTCAAAGATGAGGGAGATCTTCGGGAAGGATTGCATCTTGGATGATGAAGAGAGCACTCTCATTGAATTGATTGTCCACGGCTTCTCGAGGGGTGAAGTTGCTTGGGTCATGAGGATAAAAACCTTCTTCAATGATTCTCCAAAGGTTAGTGTTCACATGTTTCAAATGACGCTTAAAGCGATAGAACCAAGAATCAAAATCTTCATGTTTCTCATATTTAGGAGGAGGACCGGCATGATTTAAATGAGTGGAGGGGATCGGCCCTCCATAAACTGGGGGTTCCACATGGGCAAAGATGCCGGTACCATTTCTACCACTAATAGAAGGACTCTTATCAATGTTAGCTTCCCCCTTGTCGGAGGGAGCATCCGTCACCTTGTTAGTGGGATCGCCCACTTTCATCAGTGAGGTAGATTGTTTAAGTCCTTCTAGGAATTCCTTAAACATGTCCTTGACCCCGGTCGTCATGGAGGTTTTCAATGTTTCCAAAGCAACATTGAATTCTTCACGTGAGATCAAGTCACCCCCATCTCCCGTAGATGAGATCGGATTCGCACCAGAGTGCTCTCCCACCTCATCTACGACATCAACCATACTCTTTGGACGGTAAAGTCCTTATAAAGAGATGAGGCTCTGATACCAATTGAAAGGATTGATATGGTTGACTAGAGGGGGGGGTGAATAGGCAACTAACAATTTTTAAGCTTTTCTTTACCAAATTAAACTTTGCAACAAAATAGGTTGTCTAGATGTGCAACTAAGTGAGCAACCTATATGATGCAATAACAACTAGCACACAAGCAAGCAAAGGATGTAAAACAAGTAGGCTTGCAAAAGTAAGGGCACGAAATAACCAAGAGTGGATCCGGTGGAGACGAGGATGTGTTACCAGAGTTCCTTCCTTTTAAAGGGTAGTACGTCTCCGTTTGAGCGGTGTGGAGGCACAATGCTCCCCAAGAAGCCACTAGGGCCACCGTATTCTCCTCACGCCCTCACACAATGCGAGATGCCGTGATTCCACTATTGGTGCCCTTGAAGGCGGCGATCGAACCTTTACAAGCAAGGTTGGGGCTATCTCCACAACAATCGGAGGCTCCCAACAACAACAACAACAACAACACGAAGCTTCACCACAATGGAGTATGGCTTCGAGGTGACCTCAACCGTCTAGGGTGCTCAACACCCAAGAGTAACAAGATCCGCAAGGGATAAGTGGGGGGGAATCAAATTTCTCTTGGTGGAAGTGTAGATCTGGGCCTTCTCAACCAATCCCGAGCAAATCAACAAGTTTGATTGGTTGGGAGAGAGATCGGGTGAAAATGGAGCTTTGAGCAACAATGGAGCTTTGGGGGAAAGAGGTAGGTCAACTTGGAGGAAGAAGACACCTTTATATAGTGGGGGAACAATTCCAACCGTTACCCCACTGAGCAGCCCCGCACAGAGCGGTACTACCGCTAGGGAAGGGCGGTACTACCGCTGAGAGCGGTACTACCGCTTCCTACCCAGTGGTACTACCGTGCTGGCGAGGAAGTCAGGCCACTGGCCCCAGAGCGGTACTACCGCGGGAGTAGGAGCGGTACTACCGCTCGGAGTGGTACTACCGCTTCTACTACCGCTTCTAGTGCCGCAAAACCCGACATGTGAAAACACCGTCTCGAATCGAGGCGGCAGTAGCGCGGTACAGCTGCGGTACTACGGCCGAAGCCCGCGAGTGGTACTACCACTCTACGGAGCGGTACTACCGCTGAGAGCGGTACTACCGCTTCGTGGAGCGGTACTACCGCTGGAGGGCTTCAGTGGTACTACCGCTGGAGACCGCAGTACTACCGCTGGCACAGGGCGAAGCAGGTATGGAAGAGAAGTTGCGGCTCCAAAGATGCGAAAGGAAGACGACGGGTGTGATAAGGATGTGTACGTGTTGATTCCACCCTAGTCTTACCAAAGCGGATCCCCTCTTAATAGTACGGTGACTCCTACGAAACTAGTCCACCAACAACGAAACAAAGGAGCTACACCGTCTTGAATAAAACACCGAGGGGTGGAAATCGTCTCGTGCCAATGGATGATTCTCTGAAAGAACTTAACGCACACGATTAGTCCGCAAAAGCATTGTCATCAATCACCAAAACCACTAGGGGATAAATATGCCCTTACACTCTCTCTCATAGGATTGGATTTGGTGGAAACATGATTTGAGTGGAAAGCAACTTGGGGAAGGCTAGAGATCAAGATTTATGTGGTTGGTGTCGGTGTCAAAACCGGCGGATCTCGGGTAGGGGCCCCCGATCTGTGCATGAAGGCTGATGGTAACAGGAAGCAAGGGACACAGATGGTTACCATGGTTCGGGCCCTCTCGATGGAGGTAAAACCCTACTTCCTGCTTGATTAATATTGATGATATGGGTAGTACAAGAGTAGATCTACCACGAGATCGTAGAGGCTAACCCTAAGAACTAGCCTATGATGGTCTAATTGTAATTGTGATCGGCCTTCTAAGGATCAACCTCTCCGGTTTATATAGACAACGGAGAGGGCTAGGGTTTACATCGAGTCGGTTACAAGAAAGGAAACACAATATCCGGATCGCCAAGCTTTCCTTCCACGCAAAGGAGAGTCCCATTCGGACACGGGCCGAAATCTTGAGTCTTGTATCTTCACGCTTCAATAGTCCAAACGTTGTACACAGTCCGGCTGTCCGGATACCCCCTAATCCTGGACTCCCTTAGTAGCCCCTGAACCAGGCTTCAATGATGATGAGTCCGGCATGCAGTATTATCTTCGGCATTGCAAGGCGGGTTCCTTCTCCGAATACTCCAAAGTACCTGTTACGACGAATAGTGTCCGGCCTCCAATCAATGTCGTGCTCCACGGCTTCAGTGCCTCAGTAATGACCATCTCCACGTGTCGAGCAAATGCGAGGAGTCGGGGCATTATTGCATTTGCCACCCTCAATCCTCCAGGCCAACCGTCTATTTGAAGGGACGAGGATTCTCAGATCCAAACCTCACTCTCCCTCCCAAGGCTAGCATCCAATAGAGCGCTCCGTGAAAAACCATTCCAGTATGGCCGGCTGTTGCAGCTCTTCTGCTCGCCCTTCCCGTTCCAAGTCGGGGGATTGGGGAGAGTGTTTAGTTCCTCATAGTCGTTTGATAGAGTTACAAACCCAAGGGTTTCTCCTACCGGCGTTCATGGTCCCCATCTGAGCTGGAATAGCCACTTACGATGAAGGGGAACAAGCTAAGGGATCTCCTAACCCATCTCCGGAGGAGCGTATATGCCTCATCCCGCATCTGCTGAGGGGCGTCGGGTTTCCTATCCACCCGTTTCTCCGCGGGCTCCTAGAGTTCTACAGCCTCCAGTTACACAATCTTACCCCGGCCTCCATTCTGCACATAGCGGGGTATGTCGCACTTTGCGAGCTGTTTTTAGGCTGCAAACCACATTTCGGATTATGGAGGAAGCTGTTCTGCCTCGTCCCCCGCACCCAGGGAGAGTCCCTATGTCAGGTGGGCGGGGCCGAAGTATGGCGCATTGCCGAGACCGGATACCTGTCCGGCACTCCTGAGAAGGCACCAGAAAACTGGCCTTCAGAGTGGTTCTATATAGACGATGTTCACCTTCCGGATCCAGTCCGGACAGGTGTCCCCAAGTTCAGCAACGCCGCGCCGAGGGCAAGCCTAAGCTGGTGCCCCCGGGGCCCTCAAGAGGAGGACACAAGGGAAATATACCTCCTGATGAACAGGATAAAGTTACTGGCCAAATCCGGACTGACGATAGTTGAGGTCATGGCGATATGCATAAGGCGGGGAGTGCAACCGCTCCAATATCGAGGGAAGCCCATGTGGCATTTCAACGGGGAAGACGACGCCACCCGCTGCTGCCGTAAGGGTTCGGACTCCGCTACCGCTTTGGCAAGGATATTGTCCGATTTGTACAAAGGGGAAGAGGAGGAATTCCTTCGCATAAAAACGCGGGACGAATTCTCCATGTACAACCCCCAGAGTGGGTAAGTTGCCATTCTTTTCCCCGCTTCACTTACTCTAGCATTCTTCCGCTAAGATTACTTGCATCAATGCTTCTGAGCAGGAACTGAGGAGGGTCGTAGAAGGAATCTTTAGCCCCTCCCCGCAACCAGAGGACCTTGGATGGGCCCTAGATCCGGGACTCAAAGTTGATCCAGATATCACTGTGGAGCTTATCAACGGGGTATTCTATCAAGCGAGCTGGGCTGCCTCCCTAGTGGCCATTACGGCCGACTACCCTAGACTGCTCCCCGCGTCGCGGGTAAGCCGAACTAAAAACCCTATCCTCCAAAGAGGACTCCCCCCAGGTAATATAATTTATCATTGAGGCGTCGTTCTATTTACAGAAATGACGGCTGGAGCGAGGGGCCGAGCCCCTCGGGACTCGTCAACCACGGGCGTCCAGATTGGGCAGGCTCAAGAGGAAGGCGGTGAGGGTTGACACACCGCTACAGAGGTAAAGTAATAACCTGTCTTGTAATTATAGAATTTGAAGTATGACAGCGTCCTTTGTGTCTGATAGGAAGAGGAATAACCAAACTATATCCGGAGACCCCACCAATCACGCCTCCACCAGCCGGGTTCCAGAACCAGCTTTGGGGGCGGAGGCGAACACAGGGCCAGCACCGCGTAGCTCCCCGATGGAGGATGCAGATATGTGTTCGGCCATGAACTCTGAAGTGGAGAGTGCCATGATTCACCAGCGCCGGAGGGCCGTGCTCCAGAACAACATCTTTTCTGAAGAGGCTTTTAATGCCTTCAATTCGGCGGACGCATATGTCCGAGCTGCTCGAGGCGGGCTTGCCCAAGCGACAAACCAGTATACCAAAGACATACGAGTAAGAAATTTTGATAAGTATGCATAGAAGTAGCCCCTGAGACTTGGAATAGTTGGGACAACTGTTGGAAGGATCAATATATGCATAGGTCCTTGTGGACAAGAATGAACAATTGGCGCGGGAGCTGGAGGCATGCAAGGCCCAGCTGACTGATGCAGTAGCCAAGTTAGAGGGATCCCGAAAGGCCCCCTCTGGTAATATTTCTCTCCATTATACGCAGGTGTACCAGTTAGTAAATGGCTGGTGCGGTTAGTCTAACAGAAAATTCCGCAGACGATCCCGGGGTGAATCCGGAGGGCGTAATGGGTGACGACTCGCATCTCCAATGGCAGCTAAAGGCTGGCGAGCGCATCCTTACGCAAGTGACGCAAGAGAAGAACAACTACAAGATGCCAATATTCATCTGGACATGGAATTAAAGGACGTCCGCGCTCAACTGGCAGACTCCGTGAAGGAGAACAAAAAGCTTCAATGCGGCATTTATGGTAAGAGCTCAAGCGAACTATTTGATAGTTCGGCGAGGAAGTTTTTTGAAATTTTTTTGCCTACAGGAATGTTAACGGGTCGCCCTGAAGAGGAGATGCCCTCATCTGCAGGTGATTTGCAGCAAGAACTTTCGCAGTTGCACGAGCGTGCTCGGCAGGTGATGCACGGCGTTGCTCAGGCCTTGTGGCCATCAAGCCTCCTGCCGAATGGCATGGGGGAGCTTGCGGACCTGCTTCAAGGAGCCCAGCGGCGCTTTCGTCTGTGGAAGATATCAGCATGCCAGCAAGGAGCAAGAGAAGCCTAGGCAATGGTGAAGACGCGCTACACCAAGCTGGACCCGAACCATATGGCCGAAGTAGGACCGGCGAGGCCTGATGGGCAAGAAATTCCCGTGAGTCTGGTATATGACCAGGTAGCGTTAGCCGCTAAATATTCTCAACAGGATTGTAGGCTAGATAGCTTGTTAGATGGTATAGAGGAGGAATATAGTCAGTCTCAGTGACTTTGTAATTTAACTGGAATAAATAGCCCCTAGCCGGATTGAAACCATTTGTCATGGCAGTCCTTTTCGCTTCAGCCCCCAGATCCTATAGTCCGGGGTGTGTCCGAATACCCGCTCGGTTATACAAGAACTGGGGTATGCGTGGAGACCAGGCGTAGGCGTCATAAGTGCTTGAACAGACAAGTACCCAACTAGTTATGTTATATTGCATGGATAGCAAGAAACATCTTCCAGGGAGAATAGTTCCGTTAGGGGTTCCTTTCCCTGGGAATGCATGTGTCGACGCACATGTCTGGACTGTGAACAACGGCGCAGGATACAAAGCTTCTGGGTTTTTTTGTTGTAACCAACGAATACATCCTTTGTTCACTGATCGAATATTCTCTTAAGGAAACAAGCTTTTGGCTTCACCCAGTCTGAGGTACACATCCGGCTTAATCGGCAGTAACAATCACAGAGGTGCTCCCCTTATGCCCTAGCCGAATTAACGGGAATGTAGGGCATAAACACAAGAGCCAGGCAACCCAGCTTGGCCACATCTTAAGTCATATCGATGCATATAATGGTGAAAAAAGGGGCACATATGGAAAAGGAATGCATATGCGATGGGCAAAAAGCCATTTAAAGTAATTATGTCTAGCTTCCAAATAGGAAGCCCCCAGGTACAGCTTACACACCTAGTACGGCCGGAATGATCTAGGAGTCTGCACTGTTTTAAATACTTTGTGTGAAGAGAAAAAGGGTCGAGAAAGGAGAGAAAAAGAGGTGGAGCATAATTAAAAAGGAGGGGTAAGGAGACGAACACTTAGTTCGGCGTTAGGCGTAGAATCTCCGGAGTCTGGCCGCGTTCCATAGGTTCGGCTCGAGTCTGTTATCGGATGCATTACGTAGACGGTACGCCCCTCCGGTGAGGACTTTGTCAATGACGAAGGGACCTTCCCACTTGGGTTTGAGTTTGTCCTTCTTCTTCTCCGGTAGGCGTAGAACAAGCTCGCCAATATTGTAAGTTTTGGTCCGCACTTCTCTGCTTTGATATCATCGAGCCTGCTACTGATAGAATGCGGAACGAGCTTTTGCGACCTCACGCTCCTCCTCCAGGGCATCCAAGTTATCCTGCCGATCTAACTCGGCTTCCTTCTCTTCGTACATGCGTACGCCTGGCGAATCATGTATTATGTCACAGGGTAGTACTGCTTCCGCACCGTACACCATAAAAATGGTGTATATCCGGTGGTTCGATTCGGTGTGGTCCGCAACCCCCAGAGTACGGAGTCGAGCTCCTCTACCCAGTGCGTATCCGATTCTGTTAAAGATCGCACTAGTCTGGGTTTGATGCCGCTCATGATGAGACCATTTGCCCGTTCGACCTGGCCGTTTGTTTGAGGGTGGTAGACGGAAGCGTAGTCGAGCTTAATGCCCATTTTGCCGCACCAAGTTTTCACTTCATCGACTGTGAAATTTGAGCCATTATCTGTGATGATGCTGTGGGGGACACCGTACCGGTGTACGACCCCAGATATGAAGTCTATTACAGGTCCGGATTCGGCTGTTTTAACTGGTTTGGCTTCTATCCATTTGGTGAATTTGTCCACCATGACCAATAAGTATTTTTTCTTATGGCTTCCCCCTTTAAGAGGTCCGACCATATCCAGCCCCCAGACCGGGAAGGGCCAAGTTACGGGGATTGTTTGGAGAGCGGTAGGGGGCATATGACTCTGATTGGCGAAGAGCTGGCAACCGACGCAATGTTGGACAAGGTCCTGTGCGTCTGCTCTAGTCGTTGGCCAATAGAAGCCTGTACGGAAGGCCTTGCTGACTAGCGCTCGAGCCGCAGCGTGATGTCCGCCCAGTCCGGCATGGATTTCAGCCAAGAGTTGCCGCCCTTCCTCTTCGGAGACGCACCTTTGGAGCACTCCGGTCGTGCTTTTCTTATAGAGTTCCCCTTCGTGGACCTTGTAAGCTTTAGAGCGCCTGACTATGTAGCATGCTTCGTTTTGGTCCTCGGGGAGCTCCTGCCTGTTTAGGTAGGCCAAGAAAGGCTCGGTCCACGGGGCAATTACAGCCATGATTTCATGGGCCGAAGATGTTATTTCGGTGGTAGAGCCTCCGATTGTGTCTGATGGTTCGGAGTATGGGGGTGTGTTCGGATCCGCGCTGGTATTGCAGGACTCCCCTTCCCATACTACAGATGGCTTGAACAGCCTTTCCAGGTATATATTAGGTGGGAAAGGGTCGCGCTTGGCACCGATGCGGGCGAGGACGTCCGCCGCATGATTTTTCTCTCGAGCCACATGGTGGAATTCGAGCCCCTCGAACCGAGATGACATTTTGAGGAAGGCATTATGATAGGCCGCCATTTTCGGATCCTTGGCATCAAAGTCTCCATTTATTTGTGATATTGCGAGGTTCAAATCCCCGCGCACTTCCAGGCGTTGGATGCCCATAGAGACTGCCATCCGAAGACCATGCAACAGAGCCTCATATTCGGCTGCACTGTTGGAGTCTGTGTATAATATTTGAAGGACGTACTGGACCGTGTCCCCGGTGGGAGACGTCAGGACTACCCCTGCTCCCAGTCCGGCCAGCATTTTGGAGCCGTCAAAGTGCATGATCTAGTTGGAGTACGTGTCGTACTCTTTAGGGAGTTCAGCTTCTGTCCATTCGGCGACAAAGTCAGCCAGTACTTGCGACTTAATGGCTCGCCGTGGTTTGTATATTATGTTGAATGGGAGGAGCTCGATAGCCCATTTAGCAATCCGGCCAGTAGCGTCGCGGTTATTAATTATGTCATTGAGTGGTACTTTGGAGGCGATAGTAATTGAACACTCTTGAAAGTAGTGTCTTAGCTTCCAGGATGCCATGAAGACCGCGTATGCTATTTTTTGATAGTGTGGGTATCGGGATTTGCATGGGGTGAGGATCGTGGATACGTAATAAACCGGCTTTTGAAGCGGGAATTTGTATCCGTCCACCTCTCGTTTGACGACGAGCACTGCGCTTACCACTTGATGTGTTGCAGCTATGTATAGTAGCATATGTTCGCCGATGTTTGGCGCTGTTAGGACTGGATTACTGGCCAATAGGGTATTTATCTCATCGAGTCCGGCCGCGGCTGCATCCGTCCATACAAAGTGTTCGGTGCACCGAAGGAGGCGGTAAAGAGGCAATGCCTTCTCTCCTAGCCTGGATATAAAGCGGCTCAAAGCGGCCACACATCCAGCTAGCTTCTGGATGTGCTTGAGGTCTGTTGGTGTAGCCAACTGCGACAGAGCTCGAATTTTTGCTGGATTCGCTTCGATTCCTCTATTGGAAACAATGAAGCCCAACAGCTTCCCCGAGGGGACACCGAAAACACATTTTTCCGGATTCAACTTGATGTCGTATGTCCGGAGGTTATCGAATGTAAGCCTCAAGTCGTCTACTAGGGTTTCGACGTGTCTAGTTTTTATGACCACATCGTCCACATATGCTTCCACTGTTTTGCCGATTTGTTTTTCCAGGCATGTTTAAATCATGCGTTGATAGGTTGTGCCGGCATTCTTGAGCCTGAAGGGCATAGTGTTGAAGCAAAAAGGGCCATATGGCGTTATAAAAGTTGTTGCTGCTTGGTCAGACTCTGTCATCTTTATTTGATGGTATCCGGAGTATGTGTCGAGAAAACACAGCGAGTCGTGTCCAGCTGTGGCATCGATGATTTGATCGATGTGAGGGAGGGGAAAGGGATCCTTGGGGCAAGCCTTCTTGAGGTCTTTGAAGTCAACGCATAAGCGCCAGGATTTGTCCTTTTTTGGTGCCATTACCAAATTTGCCAGCCAATCCGGATGTTTAATATCTCTGGTGCCATTTGGGTTCTGAAAACCGCCTTAGGGTCTGTTTGACCGGTTTGTATCCCTTTAGTATATTGAGGCTGTGTTCGGCCAGCCGGCATGGGATGCCTGGCATGTCCGAAGGGTGCCAGGCGAAAATGTCCCAATTCTCACATAAGAAATCTCGCAGTGCGACGTCCATCACGAGGCTCAACTGTGTCCCGATGGATGCTGTCTTCGTGGGGTCCGTTGGGTGGACTTGGAATTTGACTATCTCGTCCGCAGGTTTAAATGAAGTGGACTTGGGTCGTTTGTCGAGTATCACGTCGTCCCTATCCATGGTGGCCCGCAGTGTTGTTAACTCTTCGGTTGCTAGGGCTTCAGATAATGCTTCCAGGGCTAGTGCTGCGGTTTTGTTTTCGGCACGAAGTGCAACGTCCGGATCACTGGCTAGAGTGATGATTCCGTTGGGTCCGGGCATGTTATGCTTCATGTACCCATAATGGGGTACAACTTGAAAGCTTGTAAACGCGTCCCGCCCTAGAAGGGCGTGGTATCCGCTGCTAAAGGGAGCCACTTGGAATGTAATTTCATCGGACCTATAATTCTCCGGGGTGCCGAATACCACATCGAGTGTGATTTTTCCCGCGCACCGTGCTTCCCGAGTAGGGATGATTCGCCTGAAGGTGGTGCCGCTTTGCTCAATGCGGCCTTTATCAATTTCCATTTTGTTGAGCGTTTCTTCATAGATCAAGTTTAACCCACTTCCGTCGTCCATGAGTACTTTGGTGAGCCGAAAGCCGTCCACGATTGGGCTAAGGACCAGAGCGGCCGGTGCCCGAACAATCTGGAATCGAGGTTCATCACTGGCATTGAAAGTTATAGCAGTGTCGTTCCAGGGGTTTATCTTTGCCACATGGCAAATTTCCGCGGAGCTTTGATGAGCTCGCTTGCGCCTGTTGTTCGAGGCGAAAGTCTCGAAGACTGTTAGTACTGTATTGTGTCCGCTGGCAGGATGTTGTTCCGCTTTATGGCTTACAAGAAGATCCTCGCCACTTTTCACCACCTGCCGGAGTATCCAACATGACCTAAGGCTATGAGTTGGTATTGTATCCGGAGCACTGTGGAGCTTACATGGCCCATCGAGTCATTCTTCTAATATGGATCCCCGCCCTGGGGTGGGCTTTGGTTTCTTGGGGATTGGATCGGACGACTTACGAGAGTTCGTCCGTTTAGTTGGGACAAAGGTCTTGGTGAGAGCAGTACTATCCCAAAATTCTGTTTGGGTCTTCCAAGCGCTCTCCATCGCAAAGTACTTCCGTACTATGATTGCCAAGTCCGTGAAGCGTACTATGTCGCAGCGGCTTATAGCATTGAGGAGACCTTCGTCCATGCAGTTTTTGCAGAAGAGTGAGACCATGTTCTCCTCGCGGCAGTCCTTGACCTTGTTAAGCGCAAGGAGGAATCTGGCCCAGTAATGATGTACCATTTCCTGGGGCTCTTGCCTGACGCGGGAGAGACAGTTTAAGTCTAGATAGGTGTTGTTAGCAGAATTCGGATTTTGATCCGATCTAACACCCAAGGGCGCGGGCGGTCCCGAGCTTAACAGCTCGGAATCCGGAATGCCGCCCAATTTCTTCGGCCCAATGCCCGATTCTAAGTCCGGGGCCTGGGTCATGTTTTCCTTTGAGCAAGTTTTCGGCTCAAGGAGTTCGGCAATCCGAACATAATTCGTCCTCAAAGTTGAGGGACAATCCGCGTGTGGTTCCTCCACTATCGCTATCTCATGGGTGGCCGGCGGGGACCTGATGTCCCTTCGGTCGGGTTTAAGCCCAATTTGGTCATAGTTTGTAGCGGCTCCCAGAGCGGCGATGCGATCCAAGAGTTCATTAAGGGAGGATAGCTCCATTGGATCCATCTGTTTGGCCAGTTCTGAACTGACGCGAAGGTTATGATTGATGACCCAAGAGGCCATCATCGGCGCTACCGCTGATGGGGCGGCCATGATAAAGCCGCCGAGTCAGAGCGTCTGGCCTCAGCCAGAGATCCCTCCGAGGTAATGTCGTCCTTGAAGATGAGACGAGCCATCGAGCCTTGAGGCGACATCATAGAGGAACTCTCAATGAAAGCACCAATGTCGGTGTCAAAACTGGCGGATCTCGGGTAGGGGGTCTCGATCTGTGCGTCAAGGCTGATGGTAATAGGAAGAAAGGGACACAGATGTTTACCCAGGTTCAGGCCCTCTTGATGGAGGTAAAACCCTACTTCCTGCTTGATTAATATTGATGATATGGGTAGTTCAAGAGTAGATCTACCACGAGATCGTAGAGGCTATCCCTAAGAGCTATCCTATGATGGTATGATTCTAATTGTGATCGGCCTTCTAAGGACCAACCTCTCCGGTTTATATAGACACCGGAGAGGTCTAGGGTTCACACAGAGTTGGTTACAAGAAAGGAAACACAATATCCGGATCACCAAGCTTGCCTTCCATGCAAAGGAGAGTCCCATTCGGACACGGGCCGAAGTCTTGAGTCTTGTATCTTCACGCTTCAATAGTCCGGACATTGTACACAGTCCAACTGTCCAGATACCCCCTAATCCTGGACTCCCTCAGTTGGAATGGAATATCTTGACCTCAACACATGAGTAGGTGGTTCTCTCTCAGAAAATGAATGCTGGAAGTGTAGGCATGTTCTGATGGCTTTCTCCCTGAATGAAGAGAGGCTAGAGGGGTATATAAGCCTCCACACAAAATATAAATGTTACACACAATTTACCAAACTCGGTGAGACCGAATCAGAAAACTCGGTCAGACCGATTTAGTTCATAATGTGACCGTTAGGCATTTCAGTGGGACCAACTTGTCAACTCGGTGGGACCGATTTCTTTAGGGTTAGGGCATAACGTAATCTCGGTTAGACCAATTACACAAGCTCGATGGGACCAACTTTGGTAATAAGCTAACCGGAGAGTTGGTCTGGCAAACTCGGTGGGACCGATTCGCTCATCTCGGTGGGACCAAAACATTATGAAGGGGATACAGAGAGTTTGCATTGCGAACTCAGTGGGAACGATTGCTCATCTCGGTTAGAGCGAAACGTTAAAAAGGGAAATAGAGAGTTTGCAATCCCATCTCGGTGAGACCGAGATCCCTATCGGTGAGACCAAAGTGACTAGGGTTTCTGGCAGTGGCTATGTCAAATGAACTCGGTGGCGCCGGATAGATCAAATCGGTGGGGCCAAGTTTGACTTTTAGTTTTGGACATATGTGGATATGAGAAAGTGGTTGAGGGCTTTGGAGCATATCACTAAGCACTTTGAGCAAGCAAACCATTAAGCCACACCTCATCCCATTTTAATAGTATTGGCTTTCCTATGGACTAAATGTGATCTTGGATCACTGAAATAGAAAATGTAGAGTCCTGAGCTTTGAGCTTGAGCCAATCCTTTGTACTTAGCATTTTGAGGGGTCCACATTCCTAATCCATGCCATGCCAATCATTGAACTTTCCTGAAATATTCATCTTGAAATAGCATTAGTTCAATGAGCTATATGTTGTTAATAATTACCAAAACCACCCCGTGATAGTTGCACTTTCAATCTCCCCCTTTTTGGTAATTGATGACAACATATAGATCAAAGCTTTGACAAATGATAATAAGATTGAAATACATTGTCGCTTTGATAAGTATGTGATAAGCAAGAGCTCCCCCTAAATTTGTGCATTATTTAAGACTTTCTTTTGAATGCAAATGCACCATCGATTAGTATCATGGGTTACTCTTCCATGTCACATACATCTTGGTGGAGCGCTCAAAATGATAGCAATTAAAAGCATGCACTCATCACCAAGCAAAGTGAATGATCATATATGGATATAAGAGATAATATCATCCAAGCAAACATTAAGGTAGCATATGAAAAAACACATGATCATACAAGTATCTCACACAACGACATGAGGTATCAAACAAGCACACAATAAAGTTCAACCTAACAAATAGCAAGAGAGACAAAAGGCAACACTCTCTCTCGAAGCCTATGATCTATACATATTTCTCCCCCTTTGGCAACAAGTTACCAAAAAGTTCAAATATGCATAGTGCTATGCGTCTCTCAGGCTTGGTCTTTGGGAGGTGGTGTAGAGAGAAATCCAAGGATAAAGGCATCAGTCGATGTAGCTGGAGCTGGTGGAGTGGCTACTAGAGGTGGCACTGAAGCTATAACTGCTGGTGCTGATGTGGTAGATCTAGTATCTGGTACTGGCACTGCAGCTGACCTCTGACCTGTTGGCACTCGCTGAAAAGCATCTGTAGTTGCCTTCCCTTTCTTCTCTTTTGCTTCCTCCTAGAGCTGCTCAACTGTTGTCTGCATCTCAGTCACTTTCAGATCTAGAGCATAGAATTTTTGTTCAATGATCCTCTCCAAGCTCTCCTGATCCTGAGTCAGGGTG
Organism: Triticum dicoccoides; assembly: GCF_002162155.2. Classification (NCBI taxonomy): domain Eukaryota; kingdom Viridiplantae; phylum Streptophyta; class Magnoliopsida; order Poales; family Poaceae; genus Triticum; species Triticum dicoccoides. Next base: position 198,387,857 of record NC_041383.1, read on the forward strand.
GCCAAGCCCTTCTCAATCCTCAAAATTGATTGGATCAGATATCCAAGTTGATCTTGTTTGTTCTTCAAGAACACTTGAGATGCCTCTTCAGTACTTGGCATCTTTGCAGCTTTTCTGTCTTTGCCTTAGCTCTCTTCTCTTGTGCTTGCACTGATGAAGGTTCATTCTCATCCATTACAACTGTGTTGTCTTCAAATTCTGGGTTGAGAGGTAAATGCTCCTTGTCCAACAAGTAAGTGCTTGTACCCATTTTTGAGTTGATGAGCACCTGAATGTGTCGAGCATACCCACAAGATCTCTTCTAGTCAGCAGCTATCCTCTTGATTGTCTCTACAATCATACTCATGACCTTGAATTTTTGAGGCACATCAAAAATGTGCAGCAAGTTGATGGAATGTCCTCTTATCATCCTATGATCTCCAGATTTGGGCAACAGAGTATGCCTTAAGATGGTGTTGATAGTAGGCAGACCAGACAACAAATATTTCACTGAGCCCAACTTATGAGTTTCCAGGGCTTTATCAGGAATTTCCTTATACATATTTGCCATGGAGTTGTGGTCTTTCTTCTTCTTGGCATACACATCCAAATCATCCTCATGGTCTTTTGGGGCATTGATCAACTTTCCCATTCTTCAATAGTTGACTGGTACCTTGTACCTTCAGACATCCACACTATCCTTCCATCTAGATAGAAATGAGCAGTGGAGTAGAATTGCATGATTAGTTCATCATTCCATTTGGTGAGCTTCTGTCCAACAAACTTGTCAACTCCACAAGCTTTGAAGCTATCATGTACACCTGGAAAGTGATCTTCATTCTCTTTAATACATTCCCAATCAACCCATCTCATATCACAGACAATTGGCTTCTTGTCAAGCAGAATGGTCTCATAGAAATCTTGTTGTTCTTTGGTGTGGAACCTATAGTCCACAGCAGTTCTCCTTCTCACAGCATATGGATCAGGCTATCTCCAAAGTCTCAATCTTGCATCCTTTCTGATGTTCATGTCCTCTGCCACTGGATGAGTGTCATTGTAGTCTAGAATATTTGGTTTAAGCTTTCTGAGCACTTGGGCTTCAACATCTTCTTCTTCATCCATTTCAGGCACTGGGGCTTCAACATTTTCTCCTCAGCAGGAATGTTTCTGGTGCTTCTCTTGGGTGCAGACTTGGTGGCTTGAGCAGCAGCTTTGGGAGCAGGTTTGGGCTTAGAAGTAGCAGCCCTTGACTTGATTGCATCTCCCATAAGCTTTTGTAACCTGGGTGCTGGTGCAGCATCCTCTTCCTCTTCCTCTTCTTCTGAATCTCTTACCATAGTTGACATTCCAAGAACTTTTGCAAATGTGGTTCTTGCCCTCTTCTTCTTCTTGCCATCTCCAACTGCCTCACCATCAACTGATTCTATTGTGAATTTCATGGTTTCTCCTGTTGGAACTTTCCTTGGCTTTGACATTGGGACTCTCTTTGCTGGTGCTTTCTTATGCAACCCTGACTTAGTTGCAGCAGCAGTGCCATACTCTTTCTTCAGCACTTTCTCTTTGAGGTGGCCTCATCCTCAACAGCCACATAGTCCTCATCCTCAGAGTCTGAGGTTCGCTTCTTCCTTGTTCTAGTGGCTTCCTTGGGCAAGTTACTTGGTGTGCTCCTCCTACCCTTATCATAGCTACTTGAGGACTAGTGCCCTCACTCATTTGTACTTGCTCTTCAGATTTATTTTGGCTATCACTCTGGTCAGAGATCTTGGTAGGCAAACTGACAGCAAACCCTGTGAACAGATATAAATGAGGTAGAGTAGATGAGCATCACAAAGTGCAGAGATTTTTGCAAAACAAATGAGTCAAAAACTTACTTTTAGTTCTCTACTGAAATGATTTCGGAGCTACCGAATTGATAAACTTGGTGATACCGAAGCAACATTTGGAACCTAATCTAGTGAACTCGGTCAGACCGAGTCACAGTTTGGTGGCACCGAGATTGCTAGGGTTTCACAGAAAATTGAACTCGGTCACACCGATTTGCAGTTTTCGGTCAGACCAAAAAGCGCATGTGCAATGGCCTAAGCCAAATCGGTGAGACCAATTTCTACAATTCGGTCAGTCCGAGATGAGTTCAGCGGGGACCTAACCCTAAATTTTTGAATCAAACTTAAACTAAAGGAAGTTTTCTCTGGATATATTGATTTCATATGTGGCAAAGATCATGGCATTGACCTTGCGCTTAGAATCGGAGGAAAAAGAGAGCACAAGGGGTCGAACTCATACCCTAGTTCGGCGGGAGTTTGCTATGGTGGCAACGGTGGAGCAGATTCCCGTTGACGGCGACAGAAACCAGCGGCGGGAGGTCGCTGGCGGCGAGGAGACGATCCGGAGACCCGAGGAGGCAGAGCAGGATACGCGCGGGCTGAGGGCTTTTGAAGAAATTTCCAAAATCTCACCCGTGGATATATATATATCCCGACCCTGTCAGTGTGACCGAGTGGAACAACTTGGTGGCACCGAGATGCAGAATCGCAAGCAGTTACTACAACTCGGTGTGACTGAAATGTTCAAATCGGTTGCACCGAGATGAAAACCTAGATCAACTTAGTGAACTTAATGTGACCGAAATGGATGACTCGGTCATACCGAAATGCACAAAGAGGTTTTGGAGGTTTAAGTCTTTGATGAATCGGGGACTCTGAGTGCTCCTCACACACAGTGGTTCAAATCTGACTTGATCAAACTTTGTGATGTAGCATGAATAGAGTTTGAGACGAGAAAAGCATAGATAGCTAGAGAAGGTTCTTAGACATTCTTGTCCATCCAATTGGCAAAAGAGAAAGAGCCAAACAATCAAAGCAACAAGTGGATGTCCTCGAATGAGTAAAATATGCAACCAACATGCTCAGACAATAAAATGGCAAATGAAATATGTGGCAAAGCATGCACAAACACTCTAGCATCTATCAAGCAATTTGCGATGACTAGGTCATCTATATATGAGTATATTGACTTAGGAGTCAAATGAGAACATTTGATCATAGGTCATACTCATCGTTTAAGCACAAGTGGGGTTACCACTTTTACATAAAGCATTGTTGCGTTCACACCATTAGAGTTGCTTTTAGCTCAATTCTTAGAGTAAAGCTCGCCTTAGATGTGATATCCCCCTAAGAGGGATGAACTAACCTTGCGTTTTGTCGATAGATGTGGATGCTCAATGTTGATGTAGATCATTCGGAGCAATCCATTGGAGTGAGTTGCACTTTCAATACCTACACAGGTTAGTCCCACAAGGAGCAAGCAAGGATATCCATAGACATAGAATGATGTACACACAAGATGATGTCCATGAAAGCATTAGGTTACATTGTCCCTCGTCTTACCAACAAGAGGGATTGTGACTCCTTGAACTAGTGCAAGATATGGAAGTTGTTTGCACTTGTTCTTGCCAAAATGATATGAGTGAAGTGTGTTGGCGGAGTCACCCTCAAGAACTCTCTAGTTCTTCTTCTTCGGAGTACACATCATATTGATGGGAATCCTTGGTGTTGTAGTCGTACTTGATGAAGTAGAACTTGATGCAGTCTTGGGAACCCACTTGACCAAGGCCTTGGGAGCTTCTTCAAATGCATCAATCTCCTCTTGAAGCTTATCATTGCCTTTTTGCTTGTGGTCTTGGGGTGAAAGATCATCTTGAGCTTGTGTCCCTTGGAAAGAAGTAGGATCACACTTCTCTTGTCGAGGAACAAAATTTGTCTTGGGGTATTGATCTTCTTCCCACTTAGCTCCATTGGCATTGAACTTTCGTTCAAAACCAACACCTTGGTTCTTCCGGGGCCTTCCTTGCTTGCGTACAATATCCTCAAATTGCTTACTTCTGGCAAGGCTCTTGTAAACACCTTTCTCTATAATTCCCTTCAATAAGCTATTTTCTTGCTCAAGTGTAACTTGGCTAAGAGAATCATTAGTGGAATCAAGAGAACTACTAGAAGCAACAACATTGGATTTAGCATGATTATTGTTACTACTAGAGGAAGAATCTTTCTTACTTTTGTTGCTAGATTTAACTTGTGGCATGTAAGTAGACAAGAGTAAACGCTTGGCAATGTAAGAAGAACTTTTCTTGCGAAGATCATCATTGCTTGCCTTGAAAATCTCATGCTCTTGCTCTAGGTTGAGCTTTCCAAAGCATAGCTTCTCATGAGTCTTTAAAAGTTCTTGATGATCTTCCAAGGTAGTTTGAAGAGCTAACTTAAGAGTTTTTAGTTCTTTAGTTAGACGATCAATCTCCTTCTTATCATCATCATCCGTTTTATCTTGATTAGCATGATTAATAGCAAATTCATCATAGTTTTCATAACTAGAGTTATCAACAAGTAAATCATCATCACCTAGCAAATCATCTTCATCACTATTGAAATCAACATACTCGGGGTGTGATACCTTTGGGCCTTTAGCCATGAAGCATCTTCCAATTCCTTCATTTGGTGAGTCAAATATGTCATAGGAGTTGGTTGACACAAGTGCTAGACCGGCAACACCCTCATCTTGAGTTTATTTGGAGTCTGAGTGATAACTTATTTCGAAGTGATGGTTGGAATCGGAGCCGGATACCCATTCACCAATGTGAGCTTGATGTCTTTGTTTTGTGTAGCTCTTTGATGATTTGTCCTTCCTTTCTGAATCCTTCTTCTCCGGGAGGTTCTTCATTCATAACGATCATCTCTACTCCTCTCTCTTGGTGGTGATTCTTCTCTTCTACTTCTTCTTTTAGGTGAATATTCTATTCTTTTGTAGGGAGCCGTACACTCATTGGAGTAGTGTCCGGGTCTTCCACAATTGTAGCAATTACGTTCACGACTCTAAGATCTTTTGTCCTTGCTTCTACTCTTGTAGAACTTGTTGAAGTTCTTCACCATTAGGCTCAATTCTTCATTGAAGGTTTGTTTCTCACTTGATGATGTAGGAGAATCACATGAGGCTTTGTAAGCACCACTTGACTTGTTGTGAAGCTCTTCTTTATCCTTGAGTGGCATCTCATGAGCAACAATTCTTCCAATGACTTCCGTTGGATTGAGATCTTTGTAGTTGGGCATCATTTGGATCAATGTGCACACAGTATCATATTTTCCATCCAAGGCTCTTAGGATCTTCTTGATGATGAATCTATCGGTCATCTCTTAACTTCCTAAGCCGGCAATCTCATTTGTGATGAGAGCAAGCCTAGAGTACATTTCAGCGACACCTTCACCATCCTTCATTTTGAACGTGTCAAGCTGACTTTGAAGCACATCCAATTTAGATTCCTTGACGGAGTCAGTACCTTCGTGCATATCAATCAAAGTATCCCAAATTTCCTTTGCATTCTCAAGACGGCTGATTTTGTTGAATTCTTCGAGGCACAATCCGTTGAAGAGAATATCACAAGCTTCAGCGTTGTATTGCAGCATCTTCAATTCTTCTGCGGTAGCTTCACGGTTCGGTTCTCTCCCATCGAAGAACTCACCTTGCAAGCCAATACACACAATAGCCCAAACGGCGGGGTTATGTCCAAGAATATGCATTTTCATCTTATGCTTCAAACTAGCAAAATTAGTACCATCAAAGTAAGGACCTCTATGGTGGTATTTTCCCTCGCTAGACGCCATACTCTCCTAGGTTGTGAAACCAAGGCTATGATCACCAAAAGCTATGGAAATCAAGGCAAATGGAGACCATAGCTCTGATACCACTTGTAGGATCGAAAGTATGTCTAGAGGGGGGTGATTAGACTACTTGACCAAGTAAAAATCTAGCCTTTTCCCAATTTTAAGTCTTGGCAGATTTTAGCAACTTTACACAAGTCAAGCAATCAAACTACACATGCAATTCTAAGAGTAAAGCAGCGGAATGTAAAACATTGCACATGAAGGTAAACGAAGGAGTTTGGGGAAGCAAACACAATGTAGACACAAAGATTTTTGGCGTGGTTTCGATAGGTGGTGCTATCGTACATCCACGTTGATGGAGACTTCAACCCACGAAGGGTAATGGCTGTGCGAGTCCACGGAGGGCTCCACCCATGAAGGGTCCACGAAGAAGCAACCTTGTCTATCCCACCATGGCCATCGCCCAAGAAGGACTTGCCTCACTAGGGTAGATCTTCACGAAGTAGGCGATCTCCTTGCCCGTACAAACTCCTTGGTTCAACTCCACAATCTTGACGGAGGCTCCCAAGTGACACCTAACCAATCTAGGAGACACCACTCTCCAAAAGGTAATAGATGGTGTGTTGATGATGAACTCCTTGCTCTTGTGCTTCAAATGATAGTCTCCCCAACACTCAATTCTCTCTCATAGGATTGGATTTGGTGGAAAGATGATTTGAGTGGAAAGCAACTTGGGGAAGGCTAGAGATCAAGATTTATGTGGTTGGAATGGAACATCTTGACCTCAACACATGAGTAGGTGGTTCTCTCTCAGAAAATGAATGCTAGAAGTGTAGGCATGTTCTGATGGCCTTCTCCATGAATGAAGAGAGTTCTATGCAAGGTGCACCTCACGAGGCTCAGCTGACGTGAGCCATGACGACCAAGGCCAGACAGGCGCCATGCGGACACAGAGCGCCAGTTTCCTCGTCACTGCAAGGGAGGCAAGCCACAGGTGCGGAGTCCCGAGGAATCAGCCAAAGGTTTCCATTCTGGTGCAACAAGACCAATATCACCAAGACGGCAGGACGGAGGTCATCACCAAGCCCACTGCAGCGTCACAACCAGAGGCTTTTCGTAGGCGAAGACCACTTTAGTCAGGACAGGATGTACTACTTGTCCCCTTTTGAATCTGGCCGTTGTGGGATCCCTTCCCGCCAACATTTGGGAAGAGGACCAAGGCCACTATAAATAGGACTTATCCACCATCGAAAGTGGGGATCGGTTCCATTCTCACCCGACCACCCCACTAGCTCTCTTGAGCTCAAGAACACCTCACCTCCTGAGGCCAGTTCATCCACTGTACTAGTTCCTCCTCAACCCTTCGAGGCAATCCACCAAAACACTGGAGTAGGGTATTACACCGCAAGGTGGCCCGAACCAGGATAAACTGCGGTGTCTCTTTGTCTCTTTGAGCCCGATGCGCTAGGCTTAGGAGGATTGCAAGTAGGCAGCTTGGGTAGGTTGAGATCTCCACACGCACCCCAGAGTTTGAACCTTTCAAGGGTTTGCAGAACCCGTAATCCGACATGTGGCGTGCTGGGTAGGGGCGCGTCGGGGATCCTCTGCTCCATCTGTTAGATCGCGCCATCGTCTTCAATGGTGGGTGCTTCTCCATCGACTCGACCGACGTGCACCTTCGAAGAAGCGCTGGGGCTGCGCCCTTTCGCCCCCTCCCTGCGGCGGGTGGAATGGCCGCCGAAGTTCAGGCCCGATATGCCGCCACGCTATGACGGCACGGCGGACCCGGCTGGCTTCCTCCAGGCGTACGAGGAGGCAGTGTGGGCGGCCAGCGAAGACAACAAGGTGAAGGTCAACTGGCTCCCCATGGCCCTCATAGGAGCGCCACGCGCCTGGCTGCTCCACCTGCCGGAGTCTTCTATGGCCTCTTGGGAGGAGCTACATAGCCTCTTTGTTGCGCACTTCAATGCGCTGGAGCCTCCTGTCATTGCAGCTCTCTTAGGTGGCTCATAGGCACCACCTTCTGATCAGCATATCAAGCAGTTCTACCGGCAAGTAAGCGTTGCCCAGGTGAGCTCGAGGGCTCCTCCGGGCTGGGCGGCACCGAAGGCCGACCTCGCCTTCGGCCCAGAAGACCATCCAGCGAACACGGTAGGAGCAGGAGCTCTCCCAATGCTCTGCTCGCCTGTCATCAGCAACGTGGCCGTCACCAAGACTCTCATCGATGGTGGAGCAGGGCTCAGCATTCTCTCTGTTCAAAGGTTTGACAGGCTCCAAGTGTCGTACTACCAGCTTCAGCCGACCAAGACATTCTCGGGAGTGGCTGACGGTTCCACAAACCCAATAGGGCAGGTTCGCCTCCTTGTCACCTTCGACGTATGTGACAACTACCACACTGAGCTCATCGACTTTGATGTCGCCGACATTCACCTCCCGTACAACGCCATCCTAGGGTACCCAGCACTGGCCAAGTTCATGGCAGTCACGCACCACGGCTACCACATCCTCAAAATGCCAGGGAGCGGCGGTGTCATCACGGTCGCTTGCCAGGAAAACAATGCAGTGTGCTCCCTCGAGCGCGCCTACCAGGCTGCGGCAGTCGAGAACCCTGAAGATAAGGGCGGTGTCCTTCCTCCTCAGGTCGCCCCCAAGATGAAGAAGCTGCAGCCTGGTTAGGGATCTCACGAGGAAGCATCACTCGACAGCGCTACACTGAGCCTTGCATCCCCGGACGAGGCACCTTCACCTATCGCATAGGAAGGCGCGCCCGGCGCCCCTCTCAGGATGGGCTCGGGGGCTTTCCTCTGGAAGGCCTCGGACATAGCCAGTGCCACGAGGGAGGCGCTTGGGCACCATGTGGAGGCGCGCTTTAGCGCACGCTTCCCAGGAGAAGGCGTCGAGTGGAAGGTGCCAGGCGTTCAGGAGTTCATCAGCAAGGAAATCGAGGAGATTCAAGAGGCAAGGGTTCTGCAAGGCGATCGCTGCCTACCGCGAGGCGCGGCTCACTGCCCTGGAGAGGGCAAGGAGTTCCGCGTCTGCATCGACATTCCAGGGCTCAACAGGGATGCGTCTCAGCAGCTCTTCTGGCCATCTTCTGTCGGCCGATGTGAGGGTCCACCCCACAGCTACGTTCGCATGCCCTTTGGCCTGCCAAACAGGGCTGCGGCGTTCCAACGCTGCATGCGGGACGCCCTGGTGGCTCACGAGGACAGGCACCAGGCGACCCTGGCGGAGATGGAGTTGCATCTTCAGGAGCCTCCTAGGCCCCTTGGGCCTCCCGAGGATTGGAGCCAAGGCGGCTCGTGAGGAATGTCTCCGGCAACGCGCGTCTTCTACTACCCCGACATCTCTTCAGCAACGGTACCAGGTGACATCTCTCTAGTTCGTTCAGTTTGGGGGCGCCCCACGGGCTGCATCATCCCCAAGCCGTGTAGGTCCGTCCCTGCGGCATGTATCCCTTTTTTCGCCTGTCAGAACTAGTTTACCTTCCATAGCAAGCTGGTTCGATATTATCAACTGCCTGACCGTCGCTTCGTCACCAAGAACGTCCCGCGCCCTTGCGAGCCCTCCCGCGACCGCCTCATGATTAAGGACTGGCATGGCGTCTGTGCTCGGGTCCGTCCCTGCAGCGTTGCTAAATCCAAGAGGCTGAGCTCTGGCACACGGGCTAGTCCCCGTGTACGTCACCTCCCATGGCCCTTGGTGCCTTGTTCTCGCATGAGCTAATCACAGGCGGATGAGTGAGGGCGCGCGACCTAGTGCCCCCATGGCCACGGGAACCGCGCGCCGGTTGTTTTTCTTCAGGATCTTTACATGAGACGACTGGGCATGGCGTCTGTGCTCGGGTCCATCTGTGCAACGTCGATAAACCCAACGGCTGAGCTCTGTCTGGCGGGCCGGCCCCGTTCACGTCACCTCCTAGGGTCTTTGGTGTCTGACCTTCTCATGCAATAACCTTAGGAGACTCATTCGGTGTAGGTTGCCTAACCATCTTGCAGGACTAATACAAGTGTTCCCAATCAAGTTCAGGCGCAACCCGCCTTTAACTAGGGCCTCGTGAGTCCCGTGCTGGCTCACGGGTGCCCATACACACCTCCTCCAGCCCTGCCGTGCAAGCCACGTGTTAGGGTGGGGTTGTACACGCCCCGTGGGCTATCCTTAGAGGGAGCCCCCTCCCACGCACCAGTGGAAGCACCATGCTCTATGCTGGCCGTCGATACTGCCGAGGAGCAGCTATGCCCGTGCAAGAGCGGAAGCGCTATGCTCCATGCTGGTGATAAACAACTGGGGGTGGCCTCACGGCTGCACTAACCTCAAGGAGCTTCCAGGCTCAGTGTCCAGCCTCACCGCGCTGCTCTCCCTCGGGAGGGTAGCGCGAGGGGCTGGGCACGGGGGCTACGCTCAGGTAACGTCTGGCATACCCCACCTCACCACGTCCCACGGACCTGGTCTTCGCGCGCCCCTCCCGAGCGAGAGCCCGGCGAGGAAAGGTATGATGGTCGGTTCGCACGTCAAGGGGGACTCCTGAGCATCGCGTCTCAGGAGCCTAACTGGCCACGTAGCCCCTCACCCCTTGGTCTCGTCCTGGTGATCCGGACGACCCAACGGCGGCTGAGGTATGTGCGAAGCCGGGCCCTGCTGACACAAAACGCCAAGGCCTGACTCTCGTCCTTTTTAAGCCGTTCGTACGTCAAGGGGACTCCTGAGCATCGCGTCTCAGGAGCCTACCTGGTCACGTAGCCCCTACCCCTTGGTCTCGTCCTGGTGATCCGGACGACCCAACGGCGGCTGAGGTATGCGCGGGGCCGGGCCCCGCCGACGCAGAACGCCAAGGCTTGCCTTCGCACTTTTTTCTAAGCTATTCGCACGTCAAGGGAGACTCCTGAGTATCGCGTCTCAGGAGCCTAACTAGCCACGTAGCCCCTCACCCCTTGGGCTCGTCCTGGCGATCTGGACGACCCAACGGCAGCCAAGGTATCGCGGGGTCGGGCTCCGCCGACGCAGAACAACAAAGCAAACGGGAAAAGTCAGGGAATCACAATATATATATTACAAAACATATTGTTCCACGCAATCAATTTTAAGCGCCTCCATGAGGCATGCTACATGATGCAGGACGAACATGAAGGAGCAGTGCCACCAAGCCACCTCTTCAGCCCTGGGTGCCGCCATCGCCCGCCAGCGGAGCCTCGTCGCCAGCCGCGTTGCCCGCCCCCTTGGCCCCAGCCGTGGGGCCGACGACAAGGAACTTGCTCAGAAGGGCGTCCACGGAGATCTTCACGGCGGCGGCAGCACTACAGGAGTTGGAATCCACGGGCTCCAGGAAGGCGGCGAAGTCGAAGCTGGCGTCCCAGAGATAGAGATGGCTGAAGACGCATGTAAGGGCCGAGGAAGAAAGCAAGCGAGCCTCACTTTCCACCAAAGAGCCAAACCCGTCGACAGCATCCTCGAGCACTTCCACGACCTCAGGGAGCAGGGCAGCAGGGCTCTCCCTTGGGGCCACCGCTTTCTCCGAGGGGTCGCCCCTAAAGAGTGACTGAGCTTTGTGGAACCTCGCCTCGAGGGAGGCGAGGGTGCCGCGCTCCATGGTGGCTGCTTCTTTGGCCTCGGCAAGGGATGACTGGGCCGCCTCCGCCTCCTCCTTCAGCTTGGTCAGGCGGCCATGCTCCGCAGCCTATTCCAGGGCTACCTTCTTCAATTCAGCATCGCGATTGGCAACGGCAGCCTCCTAGGCCTTCAGCTTCTCCTCTCGCTCTTGGAGTTGGCTGGCCTAGGCGGCCTGTTGATTCTAAAAAAGCCTTCAGCTCAGCCTCCACCACGTGGCACCGATCCTCGGCTTTCTAGGCCTCCTTTCGCGCCAGCTCACGCTCGACAGCAGCCATCCCAGACACCTTCTGGGCCTCCTCCACAGAGCTCTAGGCTGCTCGGACAGACTTGTCGGCCTGGAGCTATCCAGAGATCAGCCCCAGGTGCCCAAATGCTGCACGCCGGTCCGGTCCCTAAAGTTTACCTTGGAGAAGTTTCAGCACCGCTCGAGCCTCTTCCAGGATTTGGAGGCGGCGGGAGCACCATAGCCCAGCTGCGCGCCGGGCGGGAGAGGATACGTTCTTGGCACCAAGGCAGGAGAAGCAACAGCAGCAGGAAGGACTGGGGGCTCCGGAGGCCTGGCGACCTTAGCAGCCGCAGTAAGGCTGGGGACCGACAGGGTCAGCCCTGCTGAGGACGCTGCCACCTCCTGAGGCTGGGCTTCAGCGCCCTAAGAAGACGACGTCGCTGCTGGAGCTGCAGGGGTCACATCGCTTTTCTTCGCTAGGGCTGAGGCAGCCACCTCAACACGCTCGACCACGGCGGCCCCAGTGTCCTCCCTCTTCTTCTTTGATGAATGTTGCCTAACGATGGGCGAAGACACTGAGCATTGCATCAGGAATCAAGAACAAGGCCAAGGGAAAACACTCACTGGTCAGAGAAGCGTAGTTCCTCTTCAGGCCCAACAACGGGGGCTTCGCCGAGGAAGTTGGAGCCGCGCTCTTGGGAGCAGGAGAGCATGCGGTCGGCACCGCTCGGGATGCCACTGTCGAAGGAAGAGTACTGCCCGGAGGGACCAACGTAGTCCTGCCCTTCTTCATGATCGACGCTTGGGCTGCTTCGAGGAGGCCGCCCCGGATCTCGTGATGACCCCAGAGGGGCAAGCCAGCTCCACCACCAGAGGCGCATCCTCGTCATCGTCGTCAGGGAAGTTACAAAGGAGCTTCGTCTGCCTCAGGGCAGAGGATTCCCCCTTGCCCTCCTCCTCGGTGGCCTCGGAGGAACGATCGCCGGAGGACAGGTTCACCAAGGAGGCGGGCGGCGGGGAAGGCCCCGTCAGCACGGGCCCGAACTCGTCGAAGACTGGCATGGTGGCAGCAATCTCTTCTCTGTCGACTCGGCGGTACAGCAGGAGCCATTCCTCCGGAGGGCCACTCGGATCCTTTCCAGTCAAGGAAAGCAACACCTTGCTCAGCTCCTCCTCAGGAAGGGCGTCCTGGCACAGGCAGATCTTGTCGTCGGCGCCCCCAAGTATCCACAAGGGTCGGGAGCGGTCCTGAAGTGGCGCCAAGCGCAGCATCAGGAACTCCTTAAACGATCATGGCCCCCGTCAGCTTCTCATTTTTCAGGTCGTCCTCCATCTTCTTCATCAATGGCTTTAGGGAAGGATCGGTAATCTTCTCAGAAAACCACCCCTTCTCGGAGGAGGGGAGCTCAGTTGGAAGCTCCAGCTGGTCACGGAGCACTTGGCATCCATTAGGACCCACTTCTTCAGGGTGTCCTCCACCTTCTTCCCGGTGCGGGAGATCGCGTTGCCGCCCCGAGCCGCAACAAAGCCGACGCACCCAGTGGGCCGGTCACCAGTCATGAGGAGGAAGAAGAAGTGGTGGAGCATGGTGACGAAGGGCATCACCCCCATGAACGCCTCGCAGTAGAAGGCGTAGATGGACAGGAGGAGGATGGAATTGGGATGGATGTGGAGCGCATGGAGGCCGTAATGGTGGAGAACGGCGTAGAAGAAGCGGGAGAATGGGGGCACCATCCCCAAGTAGACGCTGTGCAAGAAGAAAGGATGGAAGGTACTGTTCGCGGGTTCCGGCATAGCAGCGGCGACCCGGAGTGCTGTCGTCCCCCACTCATTGTCCTTGCTTGCCATCAGGAGAAGCACGGTCTAGAGATTCTCCTCGGCAATGGAGGGCGCGGTCAATACTGGCTCGTACCAGGCGGGGCCGGCAGCCGGGGCTGGAGCCTTGGTCTTCTCAGCAGCCATTGGGCGGAAGATTGGAGGAGAGAATCGGCAGATGAGTTCTTTCGGCATTGGGAGAAGGGGATCTGGAGCAAGACGAAGGGAAGGCAATGAAAGCACGACAACAAATGGCAACCCTTTTTTCAGACAGAAACAGTTGCCGAGCCAGGGTGGGGAAGTGGAGACGCCCATGTCCCATTGATCACCACGCGTCATCAAGGCCGTAGGCGGTCAGGGCCCACGGTGCTCCGCACTTGCCCTTTGGCTTCGCCTGGAAGCCAAGTCCGAGTGCGCCTTGGACCCGGGGGCTACTGTTGGCGTTCTAGATATGGGGGTATCCAGACTTGCCTGCCTGCGGCCCGCTGCGTGGCTCCATCGACGGCCTGGTAAGGCCCAGCTTCAGCATCAATGACTCAAGACCCTCGCGAGGGGCCAAGCCTCGCAATACGGACGACACCAAGACCCCCGAGGGGATTGGCCTCCTCAGGCTGGCTCCCGAGGGGCGGAGAGTTCTATGCAAGGTGCACCTCATGAGGCTCAGCTGACGTGAGCCATGACGACCAAGGCCAGGCAGGCGCCAGCGGACACAGAGCGCCCGTTTCCTCTTTGATGCAAGGGAGGCAAGCCACAGGCGCAGAGTCCCGAGGAATCAGCCAAAGGTTTCCATTCTGGTGCAACAAGACCAAGACCGCCAGGACAGCAGGACAGAGGTCATCACCGAGCCCACCGCAGCGTCACGACCAGAGGCTTTTCGTAGGTGAAGACCACTTTAGTCAGGATAGGATGTACTACTTGTCCCCTTTCGAATCTGGCTGTTGTGGGATCCCTTCCCGCCAACATTTGGGAAGAGGACCAAGACCACTATAAATAGGACTTAGCCACCACCGAAAGTGGGGATCAGATCCATTCTCACCCGACCACCCCACCAGCTCTCTTGAGCTCAAGAACACCTCACCTCCTGAGGCCAGTTCAACCACTGTACTAGTTCATCCTCGAGGCAATCCACCAAAACGCTGGAGTAGGGTATTACACCGCAAGGTGGCCCGAACCAGGATAAACTGACGTGTCTCTTTGTCTCTTTGAGCCCGACGCGCTAAGCTTAGGAGGATTGCAAGTAGTCAAGGTGGGTAGGTTGAGATCTCCGCACGCACCCCAGAGTTCGAACCTTTTAAGGGTTTGCGAAACCAGTAATCCAACAACTGGCACCTGCACAAGCCTAACATATTAGCAAGCACATTGCAAATAATCAAATACCACAACTATGGTAAGCCATTTTTTTACCTTGTGCAGCTAAACGGGGGATTCCATCCCTCCAGGGCCACCGCCTTGCCAGGGAAATACTGCTTGTTAATGGCGACTATCTCCTCAAACTCGGCCTTGAGCCTATCATAGGTGGCCATTAGAGTTTCTGGGGTAGGCACAGTGGGGCCCTTACTGTTCTTCTAGCTTTCTTTGAGGAGTTCGTCCGCCAACATCGTCAACTCTTTGGCGAGTGCTTGTTTCTTGGAGTGCTTCGTCTCCATGGGTTGGCCCGCCAACATGGCCAACTCGTTGGCCGGTGCTTGCTTCGTGGAGATCTCTGTCTCGAGTGTGTTGTGCGCCAGCAACTCTGTGCCCAGTGCTCCAGGATCCATCAATAAACTAAAAAACAAAAATCAATCGAAAGGAAACTACAATTGCAATGAAAACAGGAAAAGTATAGGCTGTGAGAATTGGTCGGTGCTTCGCAAAAAGAAGATTCTTGGAATGAAAATATAGTGGCATCATTGATTCGCCTACCTTTCCTTCGTTCGCAAAAAGAAGTCTAACATATTAGCAAGCACATTGCAAATAATCAAATACCACAACTATGGTAAGCCATTTTTTACCTTGTGCAGCTAAACGGGGGATTCCATCCCTCCAAGGCCACCGCCTTGCCAGGGAAATACTGCTTGTCAATGGCGACTATCTCCTCAAACTTGGCCTTGAGCCTCTCATAGGTGGCCATTAGAGTTTCTGGGGTAGGCACAGTGGGGCCCTTACTGTTCTTCCAGCTTTCTTTGAGGAGTTCGTCCGCCAACATCGTCAACTCTTTGGTGAGTGCTTGTTTCTTGGAGTGCTTCGTCTCCATGGGTTGGCCCGCCAACATGGCCAACTCGTTGGCCGGTGCTTCCTTCGTGGAGATCTCTGTCTCGAGTGCGTTGTCCGCCAGCAACTCTGTGCCCAGTGCTCCAGGATCCATCAATAAACTGAAAAACAAAAATCAATCGAAAGGAAACTACAATTGCAATGAAAACAGGAAAAGTATAGGCTGTGAGAATTGGTCGGTGCTTCGCAAAAAGAAGATTCTTGGAATGAAAATATAGTGGCATCATTGATTCGCCTACCTTTCCTTCGTTGGTAAAGAAGAAAAATGGCAGAAGTGAGTAGCCTAGAGTGAGGTTTTCTTGAAGGGGAGAAAGGGCTTCAACGAGCATTCCAGTGAAATGATGGTTGCTTCATCCAGTCCAACTTCGAGGATACTTTACTACTGCTGGTAAAGGTGTGGGTTTGGTGATATGACGGGTCATGACGGCCACACCGGGGTGACCGATGAGTCTCGACTGTAGCACCTCGCCGTGATTTGGTGGCTGGTGTCGGTGTCAAAACCGGCGGATCTCGGGTAGGGGGTCCCGAACTGTGCGTCTAGGCGGATGGTAACAGGAGACAAGGGACACGATGTTTTTACCCAGGTTCGGGCCCTCTCGATGGAGGTAAAACCCTACTCCTGCTTGATTGATATTGATGATATGGGTAGTACAAGAGTGGATCTACCACGAGATCAAGGAGGCTAAACCCTAGAAGCTAGCCTATGGTATGATTGTTGTTGTGTCCTATGGACTAAAACCCTCCGGTTTATATAGACACCGGAGAGGGTTAGGGTTACAGAGTCGGTTACAATGGTAGGAGATCTACATATCCATATCGCCAAGCTTGCCTTCCACGCCAAGGAAAGTCCCATCTGGACATGGGACGAAGTCTTCAATCTTGTATCTTCATAGTCTTAGAGTCCGGCTGATGATGATAGTTCGGCTATCCGGACACCCCCTAGTCCGGGACTCCCTCAGTAGCCTCCAAACCAGGCTTCAATGACGACGAGTCCGGCGCGTATATTGTCTTCGGTGTTGCAAGGCGGGTTCTCCTCCAAATTCCATGTGCTTGCCGAATAGTGTCCAGCTTCCTTATAAATGTTGCGCTCCTTGGCTTCTACGTCCAATAATGGCCCTCTTCCACGTGTCGCATGAATGCGAAAAGCCAGGGTATTTTTATGTTTTACCCCCAATCTGTACGAGTAAGTTGCCTATAAGAGAGGCAAGGATCTAGATCCAAATCACACCATCCTCCTTCCGCGAGTACTCATCGGAGCGCCTCTGACAAAAATCCACTCCATCATGGACAGTTGACGCGGCTCCTCCTCTCGCGCTCCCAGCCCTCAGCCAGGAGATTGGAGGAGATGTTCAGTTCCGCACAGCGAGCTGGTGACGCTCCAAACGGAGGGATACCTTCCTCCGGCCTTCATGGTCCCGGTTCGAGCCGGACTGGCCACCTACAAAGGTGGAAAGCAGGCGGAGAACACCCCCAATCCCTCCAAAGGAGAGCGGGTGTGCTTCGTCCCTTATCTAATAAGGGGGCTCGGATTTCCCATACATCCGTTTCTCCGGGGGCTCCTGGAGTTCTACGGACTCCAGCTTCATCACCTTACACCCGCCTCCATTTTGCACATTGCGGGTTTTGTAGCTCTTTGCGAGCTGTTCTTGGGCATCGAGCCCCATTTTGCATTGTGGAAGAGATTGTTTTGCCTCGTACCCCGTTCTCACGAGGGGTCGATATATCAAGTGGGCGGAGCCGAAATATGGCGCATCGCCGGGACCGGATATCTATTCGGAACCCCGAGGAAGGCGTCCGAAGACTGGCCTTCGGAATGGTTTTATATGGAAGACGCCCCACTGCTGGATCCAGTTCGGATCGGCCTCCCGAAGTTCAGCAACGCTCCTCTGAAGAAACGCCTGAGTTGGCGCCCACGGAGCCCTCAACGGGAAGATGATAGGAGCGTCCAATATCTGATGAGCCGGATAAGGTTACTGGCCCATTCCGGATTGACCATGATTGGAGTCATGGCCACGTGCATTATGCGAGGGGTGCAACCGCTCCAATATAGGGGCCACCCCATGTGGGATTTCAACGGGGAGAATGACGCCACCCGTCATGGCCGCAAGGGGCCGGGATCGGCCGCCGATCTGGTGAAGATCCTGTCCGGCTTGTACAAGGGGGAGAAGGAGGACTTCCTCCGCACGAGTCCATTGTATGGATTCTCCATGAATAACCCTCGGAGCTGGGTAACCGGACGTTTATCTATCCAATCTGTGCTTTCAAAGTTAAGTGTCTTACTTTATGATTTCGACGCAGGAACTGCGCCGAGATGTGGAGGGCATACAAAGCCTGACTCCACAACCCAAGGATCCGGGAAGATCCCTTGATCCGGCCTCCGGAGAGGATCCGGACATAGAGGTGGAGCTGATCGACGGGGTGTTACACCAACTTAGCATGGACAATGCTCTAGTCGCCATTACGGCTGACTACCCCGGTTTATCTCTGGCTTCCCAGGTAACTACGACCGGAGTCCTGACACCATTACTTCGTCCATGCTTATTTCTAACCACCGTATACCAACGGTGCTTCGCACGAGGTGCCTTTGAGGTGGGAAGCCGAACCCGCGGCGACTGACCAACAACGGTCAGTGCGGCCCAGCAGGCGGAAGAGGAGTGCGACGCGAATCGAAACGTCGCCGCAACGGTATGGCGCACCGTTGTCTTTAAGGGAAAGACTCCTAGGAGGTATATTAATGCTCATGATTTTTCCAGGAGAAAGAGCGCTCGCCGGACTGTGCCCGGAGAGGTTGCCAATCAAACCTCCGCCAGCCAGGCTCCAATGCTTCGTCCGGAAGGGGAGGCGAACACAAGGCGTGAGCCGGATGCTCCTCCAACGGAGGATGCCGACAGGCTGTCCGCCACCAGGTCCGAGGTGGAGAGTGCCATGAATCACAGGCGCCATCGGATAGTTCTTCGTGATGCGTGTTTCTCCCCGGAGGCGTTGAATGCCTTTAATGTGGGAGATGCGCACCTCCGTGCTGCTCGAGATGGTTTAACCAGAGCCATGGAGCAGTATGTGAAAGACATACGGGTGAGGAATTTTAATACTTATATATGCCAGTAGCCCCCGAGACTTAAAATAGTTAAAATAACTGATTTAAGGATCATTTGTTATGCAGGATCTTACGGAGAAGAATACCCACCTGTCCCAGGAGCTTCAAGAGTGCAAGGCCCAACTTGAGGCCGCACTAGCCGCCGCAGGGGGAGCCACAGAGACCCCCTTTGGTAATACATACTTCGAAAAGATAAGTAGTTTATGAAGTGCGGCATGCGCGTAACTCTGACAATAATATTGCAGCGGGTGCCGGACTAGATTCGGACAAGCAACATCTGCTGCGCCAGCTGAAGGCCTGCGAGAAGGTGCTTATGAGGGTGCAGCAGGAGAGGAACAAACTCCAAGATGCCAACACCCAGCTGGGCGAAGAACTAAAAGATGTTCGGGTCCAGCTGTCTGACTCCGTAAAGGAGAACCGGCGGCTTCGTCGCGGCATTTACAGTAAGTGCTTGAGCAAACTCTTTTGAAAAGAAGAGTTCGGCGAGGAAGTCGATTGACAGAAATGTGTCTGTAGGTGTGCTCACGGGTCGTCCAGCGGAGGAAATGCCTGGTTCCACGGGTGACCTTCTTCCCGAGCTGCTGCAACTGCACGAACGTGTTCGGCAGGCGATGAGCGGCGTCGTTCAGGCCTTATGGCCGTCCGTCTCCCTACCCGAGGGTCTTGGAGGGCTTGCTGAGAAGCTTCAGGGAGTACGGCAGCGCTTCCGTCTGTGGAAGATATTGGCCTGCCGTCAAGGCGCCAGGGAGGCCTGGGCCATGGTGAAGACGCCGTACACGAAGACTGATCCAAACCACATGGCCGAGGTCGGACCTGTGAGGCCCGATGGGAAGGAGATCCCTGTGAGCCTAATGTACGGCCGGGTAGAGTTGGCCGCGAAATATTCCCAACGGGACTGTAAACTAGACAGCCTGTTAGATGGGATTGAAGAGGAGTACAATTAGTCAATTTGATGATGTAATTTAAAATGACATGTAAAATGCCTTCTAGCCGGATTGTAGATCGTTTGTCTTTGTGGACCTTTTCGCTTCAACCTCGGGACCCAACAGTCCGGAGTGTGTCCGAATACCCTCACGGTTATATAAAAACCGGGGCATGCATGGAGACCAAGCGTAGGGGTCATTAGTGCTTTATCAGACAAGTGCCCAACTAGTTATGTTATATTACATGGTTAGTAAGAAACATCTTCCAGGGAGAATAGTTCCGTTAGGGGTTCCTTTCCCTGGGAGGCATGCCCTAAAGTGCATGTCCGGACTGCGAAAAGAGCAGAAAAAGCATCTGGGGGCAGATAAATAAGTAAGTAATAAATCATCTTTCAAGTCACCGACCGAATATTCCCTTAAGAACGCTAGCTTTTGGCTTCACCCAGTTTGAGGTACACATCCGGCTGACCCGGCAGTAATAATCGCAGAGGTGCTCCCTTTACCTCCTAGCCGAACAATCGGGAACGTAGGGGTAAGCACAGGAGCCAGGCAACCCAGCTTGGCCAAAACTTAAGTCATATCGATGCATATAATGGTGAATAAAACGTACATGCAGAAGTATGACACATGTGTTAGGCATGAAGCCCGTATAAATAAGCTTCTGTTAAAGAAGCCCCCATGTATAATGAGTGCGAGTAGCACATCAAGTGTGTGCGAACAATGCGCAGATCAGCCCTCAAAGGCTTTTACTAAAAAGGGAGGAAAAAGGAGGGAAACAAAAGACATCGAAAATATAAAAGGTGGACGGAGGAAGGAGATGAACTCTAAGTCCGGCGCTAGGCGTAGAATCTTCGGAGACGGGCTGCGTTCCATGGGTTCGGCTCGAGTTGGTTGTCAGATGCGTTACATAGACGGTATGCTCCACCGGTCAGGACTTGGTCGATGATGAAGGGACCTTCCCATTTGGGCATAAGTTTTTCCTTTTTCTTGTCCGGCAGGCGTAGAACTAGCTCGCCAATATTGTAAGTTTTGGCCCGTACTTCTCTGCTTTGATATCTTCGAGCCTGCTGCTGATAGAATGCGGAACGGGCTTTTGCCACGTCGCAGCTTCCGGGATGCCACTGTTATCGAACACTCTTGAAAGTAGTGTCGCAGCTTCCGGGATGCCATGAACACCGCGTACGCTATCTTTTGATAATGTGGATACCGGGACTTGCATGGAGTTAAGACAGTGGATACGTAGTACACTGGCTTTTGAAGAGGGAATTTGTGTCCTTCTGTTTCTCGTTCGACGACGAGCACTGCACTTACAACTTGATGTGTTGCCACGATATATAATAACATTGGTTCACCCAGGTTGGGCGCGGCCAGGACCGGATTTGTTGCCAATATGGCCTTCATTTCTTCGAGTCCGGCCGTGGCAGCATCCGTCCATTCGAAGTGTTCGGTGCGCCGGAGGAGGCGATAGAGGGGCAATGCCTTTTCTCCCAAACGGGAGATGAAGCGGCTTAGAGCCGTCACGCATCCAGTCAGTTTTTGTATTTGTTTGAGGTCTTTTGGGATATCCAATTGTGACAGAGCTCGGATCTTGGCTGGGTTTGCTTCAATTCCTCTACCGGATACAATGAAGCCCAAGAGCTTTCCGGCTGGTACGCCGAAAACGCATTTTTTCGGGTTGAGCTTAATGTCATATGCTCGGAGGTTGTCGAATGTGAGCCTCAAATCGTCCACTAGAGTTTTGACGTGTTTGGTCTTAACGACCACATCGTCTACGTATGCCTCCACTGTTTTGCCGATCTAGGTAGCCAAACATGTCTGAATCATGCGCTGATATGTTGCGCCGGCGTTTTTGAGTCCGAAGGGCATTGTGTTGAAGCAGAATGGTCCATATGGAGTAATGAATGCCGTTGCGGCCTGGTCTGTTTCCGCCATCTTGATTTGATGGTATCCGGAGTATGCATCGAGGAAGCACAATGAATCGTGCCCTGCGGTAGCATCGATGATTTGGTCGATGCGGGGAAGGGGGAAAGGATCCTTTGGACAGGCCTTGTTAAGGTTTTTGAAATCGACACAAAGGCGTCAAGATTTGTCCTTTTTTGGTACCATTACCAGGTTCGCTAGCCAGACCGGATGTTTTATATCTCTGATGAATCCGGCTTCTAATAGTTTGGCTAGCTCCTCTCCCATTGCCTGTCTTTTGGGTTTGGAAAATCGCCGAAGAGCCTGTTTGACTGGCTTGAATCCTTTTAGGATATTTAGGCTGTGCTCTGCCAGCCTGCGTGGGATTCCTGGCATATCTGAAGGGTGCCGGGCAAAAATGTCCCAATTTTCCCGAAGGAATTCTTGTAGTGCGGCTTCTACATCAGGGTTTAATTGTGCCCCAATGGAGGCCGTCTTTGTGGGGTCCGTTGGATGGACCTGGAATTTGACTATTTCGTCTGCTAGTTTAAAAGAGGCGGACTTAGATCTCTTATCGAGTATCACATCGTCCCTATTCACCATGGAGTGCAGCGCAGTGAGTTCCTCTGCCGCTAGGGCTTCGGATAGTGCCTCTAGGGCTAGTGCGGCTGTCTTATTTTCAGCGTGGAGTGCTATGTCCGGATCACTGACAAGAGTGATGATTCCGTTGGGCCCGGGCATTTTAAGCTTCATGTACCCTTAATGGGGTATAGCTTGGAAAATTGTGAATGCCTCTCGCCCTAATAAGGCGTGATATCCGCTGCTGAACGGGGCCACTTGGAACGTGACCTCCTCGAACCTGTAATTGTCCGGCGAGCCGAACACCACATCTAGTGTGATTTTTCCTGTGCAGCGTGCTTCCCGGCTAGGGATTATTCCTCTAAAGGTTGTGCTGCTTCGCTCAATGCGGCTCTAGTCTATTTTATTTTTGGAGGGTTTCCTCATAGATGAGGTTTAATCCGCTGCCGCCATCCATGAGTACCTTGGTAAGACGAAAGCCGTCCACTATTGTACTGAGGACCAATGTGGCTGGTGCTCGGGCTGTTCGGAATTTAGGTTCGTCAGTGGCATTGAAGGTGATAGCCGTGTCGCTCCATGGATTTGTTGTTGCTACTTGGTAGACTTCGGCGAGGCTGCGGATTGTTCGTTTCCGCATATTATTTGATGGGAAAGTCTCGAAGACTGTTAATACCGTACTGGTACTGTTGGGCTGGTTCTCCGGGGCTAGAAGACCTTCGCCACTTTTGGCCACCTGTCGTAGTATCCAACATGCTCGAAGGCTATGTGTTGGAGTGGCGCCCTCTGTACTATGGATTTTACAGGGTCCGCTGAGCCATCCCTCCAATACGGTTTCGTGCCCTTTAGGGGGGTTTTTGCTTTTTGGTTTTTGACCCAGGTGCTTGTGCATGATGCACCCTTTTATTTCGGACTAGGGTTGTGTTCAGGGCCGGATTGTCCCAAAACCTGGTTTCAGTTTTCCAGGCACTCTCCATCGCACAGTATTTTCATACTATGGTTGCCAGGTCGGCGAAGCGTGTAACTTCGCGACGACTTATGGCGTTCATGATTCCCTTGTCCGTGCAATTGTTACAAAAAATTGAGATTGCGCTTTCCTCACGGCAGTCCTTTATCATGTCCATAACCAGGAGGAATCTGGCCCAGTAATGATGTACTGTTTCCTCGGGCTCTTGCCGTATTTGCGATAGATCGCTTGTGTTTGGGTGGGCGGGTGGAATTAAATTCGGAACCCCGCCCAATCTGAGGCTCAAAGGCCGAGGAGTTTCTGGATTTGGAAGCTTGGATTGCTGGATGTTGTCCAATGAATCTGGTCCGCTGCCTGACTTTTGGTTCAGTACTTGATTGACGTTCGTCCCTCCGCAGGAATCCGGCATGGAGGGATCGGGAATCCGGACATAACTGGTATTTAACATAGAAGAAGAGTCGCCGCATTGTTCCTCTACCACAGCAACGTGGTGGGTAGCCTGGGGAGAGTTAATTTCTCTCAGATCGGTTTTAAGCCCAATCTGATCATAGTCTGTAGCGACTCCCAGGGCGGCGATGCGATCCAAGAGCTCATTTATGGAGGAGAGCTCCATCGGATCTAGCTGCTCGGCGAATTCCGAGTTGACGTGAAAATCACTTTTGATGACCTGAGAGGTCATTGTCGGAGCGGCGGCCGAACAGGCGGTCATAAGAAAGCCACCTAGCCGGATAGTTTGGCCGGTGGCCAAAGCTCCCTTGGCAACGACGACGTCTTTAAAGACGGGAAAAGGCATCCTTCCTGATTGCGACGGCACAGAGGAACTCTCAATGAAAGCACCAATGTCGGTGTCAAAACCGGCGGATCTCGGGTAGGGGGTCCCGAACTGTGCGTCTAGGCGGATGGTAATAGGAGACAAAGGACACGATGTTTTTACCCAGGTTCGGGCCCTCTCGATGGAGGTAAAACCCTACTCCTGCTTGATTGATATTGATGATATGGGTAGTACAAGAGTGGATCTACCACGAGATCAAGGAGGCTAAACCCTAGAAGCTAGCCTAGGATATGATTGTTGTTGTGTCCTATGGACTAAAACCCTCCGGTTTATATAGACACCGGAGAGGGCTAGGGTTACAGAGTCGGTTACAATGGTAGGAGATCTACATATCCGTATCGCCAAGCTTGCCTTCCACGCCAAGGAAAGTCCCATCCGGACACGGGACGAAGTCTTCAATCTTGTATCTTCATAGTCTTGGAGTCCGGCCGATGATGATAGTTCGGCTATCCGGACACCCCCTAGTCCAGGACTCCCTCAGCTGGCATGCAGCCCCGGATGCTTTGATGTCCCGTATGTAGATAGAGCGGCTAGTCATATACGGTAGTAGTTTGGACGACAGACGAGGAGCTATGTCCTGGTTTTTTGGCCCCTATGATAATCTGTGCCAAATTTTGTCTATAAATTTAACTAACCAAATGTTCATGCATGTCACAAAACATTACATCATTGAAAACTATGTTCAAATATGAATCAAAGGATATAATTTTTGTTAACATGCACTAACATTTTGTCAGTTAAATCTTTGGTCAAAATTTAGCACAAATTACAGAGGGGCCCAATAAAGATTGTACTCTCACATTTTGCTTTGAGGATACTCCCGCGTAGAAAATATAAATAATAATGCATGTTGGGGTAGCCCATGTTTCCGATAATTTTAGCCGTGGGCTTGTTCACGAATTTTATGAGGCAGTGGTTCCTTAGTTAATGGAGGGTCTAGTACCAGACTTGAACGCTACAAAGTACGATCTGGCACACCATAACACCACTTGGAATAAGCGGGTAGCTATCTCAAAAGACAATCAACAACTCAAAAAAATGGTGACCTAGCACGTACACAATTTTAAAGTGTTGTTTTGAAGAGTGAAAAAAGAAAACTACACCACTATATGTATATGTATAGGTCGGAGCCTCCGCGCTTGCTTGCTAGGGTTGCTCTATTCACACACTCTCATCCTCTCCAGATCTAAAAAAGATAGCGGTGGTAACATTGTCTTTCTATCCTCACCGCTAGTTACAAATCCGGACGTATCCCCCTCCTCCGGTGAAGGGGGGAGGGGCAGTGTTTAGGCCGTCATCGACAGCGAGGGAGGAGACCCACTGCCGGCTGTACCGTTATCTCTGGCTGAGCGCCGGCATGGGAGGTCCTCAAATCCCTTCGTCGCTGCCCTAGTGTGGGCGGATCCGGCCTCTGCCGCCCACCTATCCACATCCCAATGACCTTCAGGTATATATTCCTTCAAAACCGGCCCAGCTCTACTTCCCCATCTCGCTACATTGCTACATGTGCATCATTTTCTACCTCTTAGCCCCTCTCAGTCGGATGGTCCAACGTCACCTAATTTGTTTTCTATTATTAGAGGTAAAGCTACTTCATGGAGTCGAATCTTGTACTTGGTTCAAACAAAAAATAAAGGGGGGAAATTAAGTATGTACATCGGACTTGGTACAAATAGGAAGGAAAGGGGGTGAAAGTAGTACAGACTGGTCATCCAACCGGTTTCTTGGTCGAAAAGGGAAATATAGGGAAACGTTGTACACAGTGGTATGACCAGGACTAGATTTGCTATCCATACATAGGAGTAGGTGGCTAGAGTGAACAAAAATGGGACAAACCCAGATATGTTTCTTGGACGTTTGTTTCTCGGGGCAACAAACTCTTAATCACCACTTTATGCCCTGGTTTAGGTGCATGGTGCATGACTGCTAGTGCACCCACTGTCCCATGCCCTTATAGAAAATATTTAGTTGTTCTTAATCTAATGCCCCTGGTAAAATGAAGCCATGCCACTGTTATAAGCCATGACAAGTTTAGCCAATTGTTTTTGCCAGTAATTGTTTGAGACTCTGATTGTTTCCTCTGTAGCTTTTTTTACAAACAGGGATATCCATTTCACCTCATTGCTATTGCGACCTTTTGGTGCACTGCACAAAACACTTCTTAAAAGAAGTGACTTTTGTGTTGTTTAACTAGAATGTCAGAATGGAACCATTGGTTCATTTTGGTGGAACTACACAGAGAGATCTGTGTTCCGATCTTCATCATCGATATTGGCACCATAACCTTCCTTTAGGTAAGAATGATATTTAATGCATGTGTTCATCTCTATTTTGCGACTTCCATGAGAAAATAATTATATTGTTTACTAGTACACTTGTACTCCCTCACTGACAAAACCAATTCTGAAATAGAAGGCCAATCATGTACTTGGTTTCACCAACTGGTGAGGAGAAAGAGAAACAGAGCATGAAGAGGAAGACAA
>NC_041383.1:198414594-198436058 GCF_002162155.2 Triticum dicoccoides
AGAAGAAGAAGAAGAAGAAGAAGAAGAAGAAGAAGAAGAAGAAGAAGAAGAAGAAGAAGAAGAAGAAGAAGAAGAAGAAGAAGAAGAAGAAGAAGAAGAAGAAGAAGAAGAAGAAGAAGAAGAAGAAGAAGAAGAAGAAGAAGAAGAAGAAGAAGAAGAAGAAGAAGAAGAAGAAGAAGAAGAAGAAGAAGAAGAAGAAGAAGAAGAAGAAGAAGAAGAAGAAGAAGAAGAAGAAGAAGAAGAAGAAGAAGAAGAAGAAGAACGAGGAGGAGGAAATGAAGAAGATCACACAATGGTACCATCCTATGTTATCCTGACATCTTGCTAGTGGTATTGTATTGTTGTGTTTCTACTAGTCTTAATTTACTTGGAAGACTAGCAAGATGCCCGTGCGTTGGACGTAACATCAAGATGCATTTGTATGAGTAGTTTATCTTGTGAGATAAAAGGATGAATGAGGGAAAGCCTTATTTGCAAATGTGGAGAGGGGTGTGGGTACCTTTTTTGCAAGATTGCCATAGTTTCCTTCCTATCCGTCAGATATAAATCAAACGTCCTATATTGCAGGATGGCAGGCACACCATCATCACCAACTCTGTTTTTTGTTAGAGTAATAGAGTAGAGATAGATAGAGAAATGCAACAGAGTAGTACTTGGCTTGACGACACATCATACTAATTAACTGGATTCTGATGCCTCTCCTGCAAGGTCACTTAATTAATTAGGAGTACTTAAGTAGCACTAATTTATTGCTGCCTAATTTTCCTGTCGGAGTTAAACAAATCTTTAGTAGCACCCTATGCTGAATCATGTATGTGTATATGTGTGTGTCTGTGGAGGTGAATCATGTGGTGGAGCAGGGAGGGAATCTTGGTAGTGTCATGACATAATAATGCTATTGTTTTGCATGTCAATTTATTTCCATTGATTCAATGAGGCAATGTTTTGCGTATTGTCCATCATAATTTGATGCCACTATTAAAGTACTATCCTAATGTCTTTCTATCCTTTCTCACTAAGCTAATGAAGGTTTCACCTTGTTCCTACTTGTGCAAAAAGGGATCATGTTGTGCCAATCGTACATTTTAGTGGAACTGCACAAGAGAATACAATGAACTGTATCCCAGCCAGTGCTTTAACTCTGCTGGAAGTTTCTTGATAATATTTCAATATAATCTCACCACTGGTAAACAAGAGTTATTTAAACCATACATTTTAAGTGCACAAAAATATATACTATTGAGTGATTCCATTGAGTGCTTTATCATCTCTTCTAGGACTACTTGAATAATCTTTTTTGCTCAGGTTGGTACCGACCAAAGGCCTTCATCCATATTTGTTTGTTGTCATCTCTATTTGTATCATGCTACTATGTTTCTACTATCATGAGAAACTCCTTTATCTTTGCACGTTAAAGTTTTGCAACCTATGATACATGGCAATGCTTTGAGTGTTGAGCTAATTGGCACTGATTAAATAAACTAATACCTGTCTTTAAGCAAGACTACTATGTTGCTAACTTTACCCATTAAGATAATGAGGGTGCTTCTATTTGTTAGTGTATGTTTCATCAACTAGTCTCACTATTACAGTAATCTCACTCTCTCAATATATGTGCCAACAAGGATGCTTGATTTTTGTGGAACTGCACAAAAACTTTGAGTGCTTCATTGCCTCGACTGCTTCCTTCCCTTCCTGTCAGTCACTTTATCACGGCTTGCTTTCTTCCTTCCTTTCATGTCAGTTGCTTATCTCGGCTTCCAGTTAAAGGAAATAGTAATTGATATGCTACCTCATACAGGTTGGTACCGGTCTTTATCCTGATTATTGTGCATGTCATATGTATTTGTAATTTGTTATTGTGCTACTGTTTGCCGATTTCATAAAGGAGTAACTTGGAGCCTGAACTCGCAGGCAAATCATTACATTGGGCAATTTCAGTAGAACTGCACAAAAAGATCAGGTGGACAAATACTTATGTTGCTGCTATGTACTCCAAAGTTCACTCAGACAAGCATCAATGTTGACAAGAAGAAGTGCCTATATTCATTCGAGTATCAACCGACATCAACCAGTTGTCAAACTCCAAGTATTAGGAGAGTGAATGCCAACAATATTGCTTGGCGCATAGCCAGAAAAACACAGTTCAGTCTTTGGTCCCAACTTGTGCCTTTTGGTTATCGGCACATATGTTAGCGACTTGTATGGCGTGGTGTCTAAAGATTCCAGACAAGTTGGTTGATGAGTATATTCATTTGGCACTTAATCAGTCTACATGCCAGGGATGCTCCATTTCAGTTGAACTGCACAAAAAATTTAGGTGGTTCATTTTATTGACCGCCTCCTTTATTGTCTGCAATGTAGAATTTTGGCGAGCTACAGGACCAAGATGAGCCAGTAAACAAGTTGGATGAAATTAGTGGCCAAGTTGCTCAAACCTCCCTCAGCATCGAGGCCACTATCTCGAGGATAAACCTACAAGGAAAGTTCAGGTTGTTTGTGCTACCTCTTATGTACTCAAAAGTGTAATTGTACAAGCATTAATTTTAGCAAGAAATACCTCTGACTGAACACCATTTACCAGTCTATAACCTAGGTAATTAAAGTTTGTCCATGCATGATATTGGCTGTGATCTCAATAATTTGGATGCAGAAACATACTGGACATGTGTATATCTGAATCGTTTTGTGAATTATCTATGAATATTGTCTTGTGATCTATCAATCATTTGGATGCATAGACATGCTGAACTTGTGTATATATGAATATTTTGAGTTGTTGATTCTAAATGTTGGCTATGAATATGAACGTGTCTTGTGAACCTAAGTTTGATACGAATGTTTACCTTTTCTTGTACTTGTGTGTAAACTTGCTAGTATGTCTACTGTGGGATTTGTGACGTGTGGGTGTCAACGGCACACCTTCCTAGAAGAATTGCACCTGCTTGTTAGGGTAGCAACGGCGCATCCGCTCTTTTTTATATTTTTGCTCTGTCTTCCCCCTCCCCCGCTCAACCCCTGCCGTAATGTTTTCGGCCCCAAAACAAACATAGTACTGCATTGTTTGGGGGCTTCATGAAAAATCAAGTGCTGCTTTCTGTAGGTTAGCCTGCCCAGCAAATGGGTTGCTGGTCCACCACAGACTAGGAGGCTAAAAATACAAGTTGTATGGTGTAGAGGCAAGTAAAAAACGCCATCGAGAGTCATCAACTGAAAAAAATTGCGTCTGATGTGCTTGTTCAGTCGCGCCGCCGGCCCCCTCTTTAATCCAGTTTGCTCCATTCCCCAACTGGCAGCACAGGACGAAAGTCTATTCCCCCTCACGCAACCGGGGGATTGAAGAAGTGTGGCATCGAATCCAACACCAGTGATGGCTGCTTGTCCAAGTGATTTTCAAATAAGAAACTGCATGTTTCAAAAGCTGAGCATTTAAATCAATAGGCACTTTTCAAACATGGATAACAGAATGTTGTTAATTTTATTCATGGTAAAAAATGGAACTAACAACAAGTTAACATCATGCTGATCAACATTCATGTATAGCACATCTTCATATGATGCAAAGTCAAAAGGATATGCTATTTTCAAAATGGCAAGACAATGTTGAGTGTGCAAAAAACTGGGTAAACTAGGGACGAAATTTTGGCAAGTGTTAAATATTTTTCAACTGGACCAGTTGGAATCAAACACGGGCAATACAACTTTTGGGTGAGAGGGCTACAACCACCAGATTAGTGCGGTATGTTCGAAAGAATGAAGGCATCTTCCCCAACTCCGGTTCTTTTCCCTCCGTGTGCGCTCGCCGTGGCGCCGCCGTATGCCGTTGTCAACATGCTCAACAAAGGGAGGAATCTGGAGAGGACTGTATGCCGAGAGACTGACAGTGGGGACCCACCAGGTCCAAGTTGTACGCAAGAAAGTGCCTCATTGGAAAAAAAAGCTTCCTCCTAATTGTATACTGACGTTGGGGCCCACGGGTTTGTCAACCTAGTCAATAAACAAAATAAATTTCCAACCATGACTGTCATCGGGGAGCTTTTTTTCAGGGGTTTCGGGGATCTTTTTTTTTATTGCGGGAAAGGGGTATCGGGGATCTAGTTGGTATCATTTATTCCAGAGGGCGAACAAGTATCAGCTAGACCTAGGTTTTGTTTTTTCAACATGCGTAGCCCACGACATACCGAGGCAGTGGTTTCAACCTATTTTTTGAGGTTCATCATGTACGTACTGGCCTATGGGCCTCCCAGCATAGGTTTTACTTTTTCTTGAAGCTCGGCATCCCAATGTATTTTTTTAATAAAGCGCAAATCTATGTTCTCTTTATCTATATATAGGAGTAATAATGTTGTGTCTGATACGTCCATTTTTCATCATGCTTTTATATCGATATTTATTGCATTATGGGATGTTATTACACGTTATGTCACAATACTTATGGCTATTCCCTCTTATTTTACAAGGTTTAAGATGAAGAGGAAGAATGCTCGCAGCTGGGATTCTGGGCTGGAAAATGAGCAAATATTGGAAACCTATTCTACATAGCTCCAAAAGTCCTGAAACTCCACGAAAGTCATTTTTGGAATTAATAAGAATTATTCAGCGGAAGAAATACCTGAGGGGGGCCACCCACAGTCCAGGAGGGTTGGGGCGCGCCCACCCTTAAAGGGCGCGCCCCCTGCCTCGTGGGCCACCTGGCAGCCCTCCAGTGCCCATCTTCTGCTATATGAAGTCTTCTACCCTGGAAAAAATCATAAGCAAGCTTACGGGACGAAACTCCGCCGCCACGAGCTGGAACCTTGGCGGAACCAATCTAGGGCTCCGGTGGAGCTGATCTACCGGGGAAACTTCCCTCCGGGAGGGGGAAATCATCACCAACGATCCTCTCATCGGGAGGGGGTCAATCTCCATCAACATCTTGACCAGCACCATCTCCTCACAAACCCTAGTTCATCTCTTGTATCCAATCTTTGTACCAAAACATCAGATTGGTACATGTGGGTTGCTAGTAGTGTTGATTACTCCTTGTAGTTGATGCTAGTTGGTTTATTTGGTGGAAGATCATATGTTCAGAACCTTAATGCATATTAATACCCCTCTGATTATGAACATGAATATGCTTTGTGAGTAGTTATTTTTTTATCCTGAGGACATGGGTGAAGTCTTGCTATTAGTAGTCATGTGAATTTGGTATTCGTTTGATATTTTGATGAGAAGTATGTTGTCTCTCCTCTAGTGGTGTTATGTGAACGTCAACTACATGACACTTCACCATTATTTGGGCCTAGAGGAAGGCATTGGGAAGTAATAAGTAGATAATGGGTTGCTAGAGTGACAAAAGCTTAAACCCTAGTTTATGCGTTGCTTCGTCAGGGGCTGATTTGGATCCACTTGTTTCATGCTATGGTTAGGTTTACCTTAATACTTCTTTTGTAGTTATGGATGCTTGCAATAGGGGCTAATCATAAGTGGGATGCTTTTCTCATTATAGGAACTTGTCCAGGCTTGTCCTTTGCTACAAAAAGGATTGGCCCACCTTGCTGCACTTTATTTACTTTCATTGCTTGTTATCCGTTAGAAATTATCCTATCACAAAACTATCTGTTACCTGCAATTTCAGTGCTTGCAGAGAATACCTTGCTGAAAACCGCTTGTCATTTGCTTCTGCTCCTCGTTGGGTTCGACACTCTTACTTATCGAAAGGACTATGATAGATCCCCTATACTTGTGGGTCATCAAGTCTCTTTTTTGGCACCGTTGCCAGGGAGTGAAGCGCCTTTGGTGAGTGGAACTTGGTAAGGAAACATTTATATAGTGTGCTGAAATTTACTGTCACTTGTTACTATGGAAACTAATCCTTTGATGGGCTTGTTTGGGATATCTTCACCCCGACCAGTAGAGCAAAGAGTTGCTCCTCAACCTACTGAACCTACTGAAAATGATTACTTTGAAATTCCTTCGTGTATGATAGAGAAACTGCTAGCTAATCCTTTTGCAGGAGATGGAACATTGCATCCCGATTTACACCTTATCTATGTGGATGAAGTTTGTGGATTATTTAAGCTTGCAGGTATGCCTGATGACGTTGTTAAGAAGAAGGTCTTCCCTTTATCTTTGAAGGTAGACGCATTGACATGGTATAGGCTATGTGATGATACGGGATCTTGGGACTATAAACGATTGAAATTGGAATTTCACCAGAAGTTTTATCCTATGCATCTTGTTCATCGTGATCGTAATTATATATATAATTTTTGGCCTCGCGGAGGAGAAAGCATTGCTCAAGCTTGGGGGAGGCTTAAGTCAATGTTATATTCATGCCCCCATCACAAGCTCTCAAGAGAAACGATCATTCAAATTTTTTATGCTCGGCTTTCTCTCAATGATCGCACCATGTGAGGGAGTCCTGGACTAGGGGGTGTCCGGACAGCCGGACTATCATCGTCAGCCGGACTCCAATACTATGAAGATACAAGATTGAAGACTTCGTCCCGTGTCCGGATGGGACTTTCCTTGGCGTGGAAGGCAAGCTTGGCAATACGGATATGTAGATCTCCTACCATTGTAACCGACTCTGTGTAACCCTAGCCCTCTCCGGTGTCTATATAAACCGGAGGGTTTTAGTCCGTAGGACAACACAACCATTGCAACAATCATACCATAGGTTATCTTCTAGGGTTTAGCCTCCTTGATCTCGTGGTAGATCCACTCTTGTACTACCCATATCATCAATATCAATCAAGCAGGAGTAGGGTTTTACCTCCATCGAGAGGGCCCGAACCTGGGTAAAAACATCGTGTCCCTTGTCTCCTGTTACCATCCGCCTAGACGCACAGTTCGGGACCCCCTACCCGAGATCCGCCGGTTTTGACACCGACATTGGTGCTTTCATTGAGAGTTCCTCTGTGTCGTCACTGATAGGCTTGATGGCTTCTTCAATCAACAACAACGCCGTCCAGGGTGAGACTCTTCTCCCCGGACAGATCTTCGTGTTCGGCGGCTTCGCACTGCGGGCCAATTCACATGGCCATCTGGAGCAGATCGAAAGCTACGCGCCTGGCCATCAGGTCAGGTTTGGAAGCCTAAACTTCACGGCTGACATCCGTGGGGACTTGATCTTTGATGGAGTCGAGCCACAGCCGAGTGTGCCGTACTGCCACGATGGGCATGATCTAGCTCTGCCGCCGGACAGTACCCTGGAGGCCGCACACGAATCCGCTACGACCCATAGTTCGGAGCCGATCACGTAGATCGAGGATGGGTGGCTGGACACCGCCTCGGGGGCTGCAACTTCTACGGCGATAGATCCGAATACTGATCTTGTCCCTTATAAAGCTCGTGACTCCGAGGCGCCGGACTCTTTGCCGGACTCCGAACCTCCTGCGCCCCTGCCAATCGAATCCGATTGGGCGCCGATTATGGAGTTCACCGCCGCGGACATCTTTCAGCACTCACCCTTTGGCGACATCTTGCATTTGCTAAAGTATCTCTCGTTATCAGGGGAACCCTGGCCGGACTACGGGCAGGACGGTTGGGATGCGGACGACGAAGAAATTCAAAGCCCACCCAACACCCACTTCGTAGCCTCTGTCAATGATTTAACCGACATGCTAGACTATGACTCGGAAGACATCGATGGTATGGACGACGATGCCGGAGACAATCAAGAACCAGCGCCTACAGGGCACTGGAAGACCACCTCATCGTATGACACATACATGGTGGACACCCCAAAGGATGGGGACGGCGAAGAAGCAGTGGAGGCAGATTTCTCTAAGAAACAGCCCAAGCGCCGACGTCAGCGGCGCCGCTCTAAATCCCGCCACAGCAAGAATGGAGATTCCGGCACTGGAGATAATAACACCCCAGAGAGTGCCGAAGACAACCCCCTCCAGCACAATTCAGCACAGGAGGACGGGGAAGCCAGCCCTCGAGAGAGAGCAGTAGACGAGGAGTTAGAGGATGACAATTACATGCCTCCCTCCGGAGACGAGGCAAGCCTCAATGACGACGAATTTGTCGTGCCCGAGGATCTCATCGAACAAGAGCGTTTTAAACGCAGGCTAATGGCCATGGCGAACAGCCTAAAGAAAAAGCAGCAACAGCTTCAAGCTGATCAAGACCTGCTGGCCGACAGATGGACCGAGGTCCTCGCGGCCAAAGAGTATGAACTCGAACGCCCCTCCAAAAGCTACCCAAAACGCAAGTTGCTCCCCCGACTAGAGGAGGAAGCATACAAACCTTCATCACCTGCGCACAATACGGTAGACCGACCACCCCGTGGTCGCGATAGAGAGGCATCTAGGCCCCCCATCAGGACCGTACCCCGGCATCGCTCGAAAAGTACGAAGCCACAGGGGAATGCGCCGGACTTGCGGGATATATTGGAGGACAAGGCAAGACAATCCAGATCTATATACGGATCACGAGGGCGTCCCACGACCCACGACGACTACCGTCGCACCGGATACAGCAACTCCGGCCGGGCCGAACACAACAGACAACGCTCTCTGGAGCTACGTCGTGATATTGCTCAATATAGAGGTGCCGCACACCCACTATGCTTCACAGACGAAGTAATGGATCATCAAATCCCTGAAGGGTTTAAACCCATGAACATCGAATCCTACGATGGCACAACAGACCCCGCGGTTTGGATCGAAGATTATCTTCTTCACATCCATATGGCCCGCGGCGACGATCTCCACGCCATCAAGTATCTCCCACTCAAGCTTAAAGGACCAGCTCGGCATTGGCTTAACAGCTTGCCCGCAGAGTCAATTGGGTGTTGGGAGGACCTGGAAGCCGCATTCCTCAACAACTTCCAGGGCACATACGTGCGACCACCAGACGCTGATGACCTAAGCCACATAATTCAGCAGCCAGACGAATCGGCCAGACAGTTCTGGACACGGTTCTTAACGAAGAAAAATCAAATCGTCGACTGTCCGGATGCAGAGGCCCTCGCAGCCTTCAAACATAACATCTGCGACGAGTGGCTGGCCCGGCACCTAGGACAGGAAAAGCCGAAATCCATGGCAGCGCTCACATCACTCATGACCCGCTTCTGTGCGGGAGAGGATAGCTGGCTAGCTCGCAGCAACAACCTTAGCAAAAATGCTGGCAATCCGGATACTAAGGACCACAATGGCAGGTCACGTTGAAACAAAAACAAACGCCACATTAACGGCGATGACAATGAGGATACGGCAGTGAACGCCGGATTCAGAGGCTCTAAACCTGGTCAACGGAAGAAGCCATTCAAAAGAACTACCCCGGTCCGTCCAATTTGGACCGAATACTCGACCGCTCTTGCCAGATACATGGCACCCCCGAAAAGCCAGCTAATCACACCAACAGAGATTGTTGGGTACTTAAGCAGGCAGGCAAGCTAATTGCCGAAAACAATGACAAGGGGCTGCACAGCGACGACGAGGAAGAGACCCGGCCGCCGAACAGTAGAGGGCAGAAGGGTTTCCCCCCACAAGTGCGGACGGTAAATATGATATACACAACCCACATACCCAAGAGGGAGCGGAAGCGTGCACTTCGGGACGTATATGCGATGGAGCCAGTCGCCCCGAAGTTCAATCCATGGTCCTCTTGTCCGATCACTTTCGATCGAAGGGACCACCCTACCAGTATCCGCCATGGCGGATTCGCCGCATTGGTTCTAGACCCAATCGTCGATGGATTTCACCTCACTAGAGTCCTCATGGACGGCGGCAGTAGCCTGAACCTGCTTTATCAGGATACAGTGCGCAAAATGGGCATAGACCCCTCAAGGATTAAACCTACAAGGACGACCTTCAAAGGCGTCATACCAGGTGTCGAGGCCAATTGCACAGGCTCGGTCACGCTGGAAGTGGTCTTCGGATTCCCGGATAATTTCCGAAGCAAGGAATTAATCTTTGACATAGTCCCGTTCCGCAGTGGCTATCACGCCCTGCTCGGACGAACTGCGTTTGCAAAGTTCAACGCGGTGCCGCATTATGCATACCTTAAGCTCAAGATGCCAGGCCCTCGAGGAGTCATCACGGTCAACGGAAATACTGAACACTCCCTCCGAACGGAGGAACACACAGCGGCTCTCGCGGCAGAAGTACAGAACAGCCTCTTAAGGCAATTTTCGAGTCCGGACGTTAAAAGACCGGACATGATTAAACGCGCCCGGAGCAACATACATCAAGACCACCTGGCACGTTCCGAGCACGCGTAGCAATGCGGCCCAACCCCCAGCCCTTGCATGATTGCAAGACAAACTCCCCGCGTACATCATTACGCTCTGGAGATACCTTGGGCATAGGGGGAGGGGCACGACCACGACAGGCCCAAAGTGCGGCTCAACCACACCAGGGGCTCCTAAGTGTGTCGCCTTTTTTCCTTTTTTTTATTTCATCTTATCTACAGGACTCCGTTTACAAGAGGTCTTGTCCGGCAGTAGATCGGCCGAACTCATGATGCAACAGCCAAGGAGGAACAAGGGCTATGACGAACACTCAGGTGGTCTCCATTACGAGCATTAAATCTGTTTATTACAACATTCCGCAGCCCACCCCTGGAGGGGGACATGTTTAAAATACTCCACTCCCTTGCTTACCGCACTATTTGTATTGTTCTGCACTCATGGCAGAATTCCCTAAATAAACAATGCATCATTTTTTCGCTTATAATTGCATTCCTTTGTTTATATATATGTTCATTTACGACATCTTGCATCCGTACAATTTGGTACGGCCGAATACACCAGGGGCTTACGTTCCCCGCATTATGGTGTGATAAGTCTGAACACTTTCACAAGTGCGGCACCTCGAACTTATAGCATTATATGCATCAGCTCCGAATCATGTCTTGGGTCAATAGTTGGGTTTCCCCGGCTCCCATGTTTTGGTACCTTACGTTCCGTTCTATCGGCTAAGGTAGCACTGGGAGAACCACTGCGATTGCGCCCCGGTTGAGCTGGGCGAGCGCCTTAGTGGAGAAAGCTAAAACTAACTGTCATGATAAGGCGAGAGACTGGTCGCTGTTCGAGAGGTCTTTTCGAGTCCCTAAAGACTTACGCCACTTAGAGCGAGGAACCGGATAGTGTCCGGCCCAGGCGTGGATAGCGCCCCGAACTCGGTCTTCCGACACTAGGGGCTTCGCCGAAATTTAAAATTATAGAATTCTATGGCTAAGTGAGAGTGTTCAAGCATTATAAGTCCGGTTGCCTTGTTCGTTGTGTTGAGCGCCTCCCTAGATGGACCCAAAAATGGGAACAAGAGCGCTCAAGTTTATCCCGAACACCCCAGCACTCGTGGCATGGGGGCTAAAGCCAACGACTTGCCATCTCTCAGATTTAATAAACGGCCGCACAGAAGGTAATATTTTAAATCAAATAAGCGTTGCTTAGCGCATATGAACAATGTTTTCAGCACACAGGATAACACATGGCGAGTCTACTCAATAATTACATCTCTGGGGCACTCATCCGCAATCTTGCGGGCACCCTTCAGGACAGTCTTATAGTACATCACGGGCGTACGATACTCTTTGCCCGGTGGCGGCGCGTCCGTCAGGAGCCTCTCCGCATCCAGCCTGCCCCAATGCACCTTTGCGCGGGCAAGGGCCCGACGGGCACCTTCAATGCAGGCGGAGCGCTTGATGACCTCCACCCAGGGACACGCATCCACTAGCCGCCGCACGTGGCCGAAGTAGCTCCCAGGCATGGCCTCTCCAGGCCATAGCCGGACTATGAGGCCCTTCATGGCCTGCTCGGCTACCTTGTGGAGCTCGACCAGCTGCTTCAGCTGGTCGCTAGGGGGCACCGGATGTCCGGCCTCAGCGTACTGAGACCAGAAGACCTTCTCCGTCGAGCTCCCCTCCTCAGCCTGGTAGAATGCGGCGGCATCGGACACGCTGCGAGGCATATCTGCAAACGCCCCTGGAGAGCTCCGAATTCGGGTAAGTAACAGGTAATTTACATTCACATGCTTGCTTTGCATGAAAAATGCCTTACCCGCCGCTATCTTCTTCATCGCCTCAATCTCCTGGAGGGCCTTATGGGCCTCGGTCTTAGCGGCTTTGGCACTTTCAAGAGCCGAGGCAAGCTCGGACTCCCGAGTCTTCGAGTCGCGCTCCAAACTCTCATGCTTTTCCATGAGAGCCTGGAGTTCTTGCCACACCTCCGCCACCCGCGCCTCCTGCCTCTCTCGCTCCGCTCGCTCCACAGCCGCATTGCGTTCGGCCGCGGACACGGCCTCCTTCAGGGTCGCCACCTCGTTCGTGGCCCCTGCAGTACCCATGTTATCCTTGTTATTTTTATTGCAACCTAAATCCTTTTCTGTAAGGTAAAATTTCAAAGTGGTGTTACTCACCTTCTTTGTCCTCGAGCTGCTTCTTGGCACGGCCGAGCTCTTGCTCGGACCGCTCGAGGTCCTGCTTCAAAGCACCGACCTCTGCAGTCAGTGCGGCAGAGGTCAGCAGCACAGCCTGCAAACCCATATTGACATAATTTTTAGCAATCCTGCGTATATCTTTTTTAGATCCTCAGTCCGGCTTTTCTTTCTGAACACCGAACCGAGCATCAGGGGCTACTGTCTATGCGGTATTACATTACATATTTTAAACTTCTTACCTCAAAGCCTGTTAGAAGGCTACTGCAGGCTACGGTCAGCCTGCTCTTGGCGAGCTGAACCTTCTGAATCACCGCACTCATGATAGTGCGGTGTTCTTCCTCGATGGAAGCGCCGTTGAGCGCCTCTAACAAGTTGTCCGGCGCCTCCGGTTGACGGAGGCCGCCGGTGTCACGGTCTTGCCCTTCTTGCGAAGGGGCCGCCTGCCGGACTCCAGAACCACTGCGAGTTCCGGTGCGGAGTCCGGCACGAAGTCCGGGGGGTTGCCCTGTGGCACCTCCGGAGCCTCCCCCTCCTGGCGGGTCCCCTCCTGGGATCCCACCTCGGCATCCTCAGCATCGCAAGGGGTGGAGGCGGTCGGAATGGAATCCACATCCGACGGCGCCAAGGACTCGCTGGATGAAGCGGGAAGATCCTCCTCGGCCGGGCTACAAATAGTATGCGGCATTAGAAGGATACTACGTGGCACGAAAAATAAAACACCAATCACTCAGGAGTCCGGATACTTACGATCTTGCCAGGGGCTTGGCCCTCGAGGGCCACTCCTCGTCGCCATCATTGGCGTTGGCGGAGCCATCCGGGGGAAGGGTCCTTCCCCTCTTGGACCCTTCGGCCTCCCCCGTTGGGGAAGCCTTCCTTTTCCTCTCTCCCCCCTCCGGGGGAGAGTCCTCTTTCTCCTCCTCGTCTTCGGGGGAGGAGTCCGCCTCGGAGCCATCGGACGATGAGTCCGATATCACCTGGCGTCGGGAACTTCTTCGGGTTCCCGTGGCCTCCTTTTTGGCCTTCTTCTCCGGCACCACATAAAGTTCCGGGACTAGCAGCCCCGTTAAACGGGCATCCGCTGGTTCTTTGGGGAGGGGAGCCGGACAGTTGACCTGTCCGGACGTCCTCTGCCAGTCCTGTTAAGGGCATTGGGAGTTTTTAAAATCCCACATAGAGTCAAACTATGGAAGAAAATAAGTGTCCCATAGAGGATAACAAAGCTTACCTCGCCGGCCGGGCGCTTGGTGCTGAATCCGCGGTCTTCCGTCGCGGATGCAGGGGCTTCTCCGCCCTTGAACAGCACCCTCCAGGCAGCTTCGTACGTCATGTCGAAGAGCCCGCTCAGGGTCCGGTGTTGTGCCGGATCAAACTCCCACAGATTGAAGGCCCGTTGTTGGCAGGGGAGAATCCGGCGGACGAGCATGACCTGGATCACATTCACAAGCTTGAGCTTCTTGTTCACCAGGGTCTGGAGACAGGACTGGAGTCCGGTCAGCTCCTCCGAACTACCCCATAGCAAGCCCTTCTCTTTCCAGGAGGTGAGCTCCATGGGGATACCAGATCTAAACTCGGGGGCCGCTGCCCATTTAGGGTCACGCGGCTCGGTGATATAGAACCACCCCGATTGCCACCCCTTGATGGTTTCCACAAAGGCGCCCTCGAGCCAGAGGACGTTGGGCATTTTGCCCACCATGGCGCCTCCGCACTCCGCCTGATTCCCCTTCACTACCTTCGGCTTGACAATGAAGGACTTGAGCCACAAGCCGAAGTGGGGCTGGATGCAGAGGAAGGCCTCGCACACAATGATAAACGCCGAGATGTTGAGGATGAAATTCGGCGCCAGATCATGGAAATCTACACCGTAATAGTACATGAGCCCCCGGACGAAGGGATGAAGTGGGAAGCCCAGTCCGCGGAGGAAGTGGGGAAGGAATACGACCCTCTCATGGGGCCTGGGGGTGGGGATGAGCTGTCCCTTGTCGGGCAGCCGGTGCGCGATGTCGCTAGACAGATATCCGGCGCTGCGCAGTCTTTCGATGTGCCCCTCCGTAACGGAGGAGGCCATCCACTTGCCTCCCGCTCCGGACATGGCTGCAGAAGGTTGAGGCGAGATGTGCGAACTTGGGCGCTGGAGCTCGAGTGCGCGGAGATGGATAAGCAAAGGAGGAAGAAGGCGTAGGTAAAAAAGGGTGGATCCTTATCCCCTTATATATGGGCGGACGAAGACTATGCGTCCCCACCAGCCTGGTAAAACTCGCTTATCTCCCAAGCGCCACCATCAATGGCGCGGTTGGGTTACCCACGTCCGTATTGATGAGAATCCCGGAATAAGGGGAACACGATCTCTGCTTCGACAAGACGTGCCAAGGAAACCGCTTCGCTAAACGCGCTGAGGTGGGATAATGAAAAACGATTCAAGTAAAGGCTTGGTAGTGGTGTGACGTCATGCCACAAAATACGTCAGCAGATTGAACTTGTGTACATATTATTCTCTCTACGGTGGAATGTGGAATTTATTTTGCAGAGCCGGACACTATCCTGGTGTTCACAATCTTCTATGAATTATTCGGAGGAGGAACCCGCCTTGCAATGCCGAACAATATGCGCGCCGAACTCATCGTCATTGAAGCCTGGTTCAGGGGCTACTGAGGGAGTCCTGGACTAGGGGGTGTCCGGACAGCCGGACTATCATCGTCAGCTGGACTCCAATACTATGAAGATACAAGATTTGAAGACTTCGTCCCGTGTCCGGATGGGACTTTCCTTGGCGTGGAAGGCAAGCTTGGCGATACGGATATGTAGATCTCCTACCATTGTAACCGACTCTGTGTAACCCTAGCCCTCTCCGATGTCTATATAAACCGGAGGGTTTTAGTCCGTAGGACAACACAACCATTGCAACAATCATACCATAGGCTAGCTTCTAGGGTTTAGCCTCCTTGATCTCGTGGTAGATCCACTCTTGTACTACCCATATCATCAATATCAATCAAGCAGGAGTAGGGTTTTACCTCCATCGAGAGGGCCCGAACCTGGGTAAAAACATCGTGTCCCTTGTCTCCTGTTACCATCCGCCTAGACGCATAGTTCGGGACCCCCTACCCGAGATCCGCCGGTTTTGACACCGACACCATGCTTGATACTTCTTGTGCTGGCTCTTATATGATTAAGACTATTGAATTCAAGTGGGATTTATTGGAAAGAATTAAACTCAACTCTGAAGATTGGGATTCCGACGATAGTAAGGAGTCAGGTATGACACCTAAGTTTGATTGTATTAAATCTTTTATGGATACCGATGCTTTTCGTGGATTTAGCACTAAATATGGACTTGACTCTGAGATAGTAGCTTCTTTCTGTGAAACATTTGCTACTCATGTTGATCTCCCTAATGAGAAGTGGTTTAAATATAATCCTCACATTGAAGTAAAAGTAGTTGCACCTGTTACAGTTGAAGAAAAGATTATGACTTATAATGATCCTATTGTTCCTACTACTTATGTTGAGAAACCACCTTTCCCTGTTAGGATAAAGGATCATGCTAAAGCTTCAACTGTTGTTTGTAAGAGTAATACTAGAACTTATACACCCCCTAAGCAAATTAAAGTTGAACCTAGTATTGCTATGGTTAAAGATCTCTTGGCTGGTAATATTGATGGGCATGTTATTTATTTTTGTGAACAGGCTGCTAACATTGCTAGACCCGATGCTAAGATACATATTGTAGGCATGCCTGTTATTTCTGTTAAAATAGGAGATCATTGTTATCATGGCTTATGTGATATGGGCGCTAGTGCTAGTGCAATACCTTTTTCCTTTTTGAAGAAATTATGCATGATATTGCACCTGCTGAAATAGAAGATATTGATGTTACAATTAAGCTTGCAAATAGAGATACTATTTCACCAATGGGGATTGTTAGAGATGTCGAGGTCTTGTGTGGGAAAGTTAAATATCCTGCTGATTTTCTTGTTCTTGGTTCCCCACAAGATAGCTTTTGTCCCATTATATTTGGTAGACCCTTCTTGAATACTGTTAATGCTAGGATTGATTGTGAAAAGGATGTTGTTACGATTGGCTTAGGAGATATGTCTCATGATTTTAATTTTGCTAAATTTCGTAGACAACCCCATGATAAAGAATTGCCTAGTAAGGATGAAATTATTGGTCTTGCTTCTATTGCCGTGCCTCCTACTGATCTGTTAGAACAATATTTGCTAGACCACGAAAATGATATGTTTATGAATGAAAGAAGGGAAATAGATGAAGTATTCTTTAAACAGGGTCCTATTTTGAAACACAACTTGCCTGTTGAAATCCTAGGGGATCCCCCTCCACCCAAGGGTGATCCCGTGTTTGAGCTTAAACCATGACCTAATACTCTTAAATATGCTTATCTTGATGAAAAGAAGATATATCCTGTTATTATTAGTTCTAATCTTTCAGAGCAGGAAGAGGAAAGATTATTGAAAACTCTGAAGAAGCACCGTGCTGCTATTGGATATACACTTGATGATCTTAAGGGCATTAGTCCCACTCTATGCCAACACAAAATAAATTTGGAAGAAGATGCCAAACCAGTTAGAGATCATCAATGACGGTTAAATCCTAAGATGAAAGAGGTAAGAAAGGAAATACTAAAGCTCCTCGAGGCAGGTATAATTTATCCCGTTGCTGATAGTCAGTGGGTAAGTCCTGTCTATTGTGTCCCTAAGAAGGGAGGTATTACTGTCGTTCCTAATGATAAAGATGAATTGATTCCACAAAGAATTATTACAGGTTATAGGATGGTAATTGATTTTCATAAATTAAATAAAGCCACTAAGAAAGATCATTACCCTTTACCTTTTATTGATCAAATGCTAGAAAGACTATCCAAACATACACATTTCTGCTTTCTAGATGGTTATTCTGGTTTCTCTCAAATACCTGTGTCAGCAGACGATCAAGCAAAGACTACTTTTACTTGCCCTTTCGGTACTTTTGCTTATATACGTATGCCTTTTGGTTTATGTAATGCACCTGCTACCTTTCAAAGATGCATGATGGCTATATTCTCTGACTTTTGTGAAAAGATTTGTGAGGTATTCATGGATGATTTCTCCGTTTATGGATCCTCCTTTGATGATTGCTTGAGCAATCTTGATCGAGTTTTGCAGGGATGCGAAGATACTAGTCTTGTTTTGAATTGGGAGAAGTGCCACTTTATGGTT
The DNA here is from genome assembly GCF_002162155.2 of Triticum dicoccoides. NCBI lineage: Eukaryota > Viridiplantae > Streptophyta > Magnoliopsida > Poales > Poaceae > Triticum > Triticum dicoccoides. The sequence goes on from NC_041383.1 coordinate 198,432,182, forward strand.
AATGAGGGCATTGTCTTGGGGCATAAAATTTCTGAAAGAGGTATTGAAGTTGATAAAGCTAAAGTCGATGCTATTGAAAAGATGCTGTGTCCCAAGGACATTAAAGGTATACGAAGTTTCCTTAGTCATGCCGGTTTTTATTGGAGGTTCATTAAGGACTTTTCTAAAATCTCTAGGCCTCTGACTAATTTATTACAAAAATATATTCCTTTTGTCTTCGATGATGATTGTGTAGAAGCATTTGAAATACTTAAGAAAGCTTTGATCACTGCACCTATTGTTCAGTCACCTGATTGGAATATACCCTTTGAAATATGTGTGATGCTAGCAATTATGTTGTAGGTGCTGTTCTAGGGCAAAGAGTTGATAAGAAATTAAATGTTATTCAATATGCTAGTAAAATCTAGACACTGCACAGAGAAATCATGCTACCACTGAAAAAGTATTCTTAGCAGTTGTATTTGCTTGTGATAAGTTCAGACCTTATATTGTTGATTCTAAAGTAACTATTCACACTGATCATGTTGCTATTAAATATCTTATGGAAAAGAAAGATGCTAAACCTAGACTTATTAGATGGGTTCTCTTGCTACAAGAATTTGATTTGCATATTATTGATAGAAAGGGAGCTGAGAACCCCGTTGTAGACAACTTGTCTAGGTTAGAGAATGTTCTTGATGACCCACTACCTATTGATGATAGCTTTCCTGATGAACAATTAGCTGTCGTAAATGCTTCTCGTACTGCTCTCTGGTATGCTGATTATGCTAATTACATTGTTGCTAAATTTATACCACCTAGTTTCACATACCAGCAAAAGAAAAAGTTCTTTTATGATTTAAGACATTACTTCTGGGATGAGCCAAACCTTTATAAAGGAGTAGATGGTGTTATTAGACGTTGTGTACCTGAGCATGAATAGGAACAGATCCTACGCAAGTGTCACTCCGAAGCATATGGAGGACGCCATGCTGGAGATAGAACTGCACATAAGGTATTACAATCCAGTTTTTATTGGCCTACTCTCTTCAAAGATACACGTAAGTTTGTCTTGTCTTGTGATGAATGTCAAAGAATTGGTAATATTAGTAGACGTCAAGAAATTCCTATGAAGTATTCTCTTGTTATTGAACCATTTGATGTTTGGGCCTTTGATTATATGGGAACTATTCCTGCCTCTAATGGATATACACATATTTTAGTTGCTGTTGATTACGTTACTAAGTGGGTATAAGCTATTCCAACTAGTAGTGCCGATCATAACACCTCTATTAAGATGCTTAAAGAAGTTATTTTTCCGAGGTTTGGAGTCCCTAGATATCTCATGACTGATTGTGGTTTACATTATATTCATGGTGCTTTTCGTAAAATGCTTGCTAAGTATGATGTTAATCATAGAATTGCATCTCCATATCACCCACAGTCTAGTGGTCAAGTAGAACTTAGCAATAGAGAGCTCAAATTAATTTTGCAAAAGACTGTTAATAGATCTAGAAAGAATTAGTCCAAGAAACTTGATGATGCATTATGGGCCTATAGAACTGCATATAAGAATCCTATGGGTATGTCTCCATATAAAATGGTTTATGGAAAAGCATGTCACTTACCTCATGAACTTGAGCATAAGGCATATTGGGTTATTAAAGAGCTCAACTATGATTTCAAACTTGCCGGAGAGAAGAGGTTATTTGACATTAGCTCACTAGATGAATGGAGAACCCAAGCCTATGAGGATGCCAAATTGTTTAAACAAAAAGTTAAAACATGGCACGACAAAAGGATACAAAAGCGTGAGTTGAACGTAGGTTATTATGTGTTACTATTCAACTCTCGTTTAAGATTTTTTGCAGGAAAACTTCTCTCTAAATGGGAAGGTCCTTACGTTATGGAGGAGGTCTATCATTCCGGTGCCATAAAAATCAACAACTTCGAAGGCACAAATCCGAAGGTGGTGAACGGTCAAAGAATCAAACATTATATCTCAGGTAATCCTATAGATGTTGAAACTAATATTATTGACATCGTAACCCGGAGGAATACATAAGGGGCACTTTCCAGAACGTTTCAGACTCCGAAAAGGAATAGGTATGTGGTACGGTAAGTAAACCGACTCCAAAATAGTTCTAATAGCAATTTTTCTCCGTTTTGGAATATTTAAGAAAATAGGAAAATAAGAAGTAGTCCGGGAAGGACACGAGGCGCCCACGAGGGTGGAGGGTGCGCCCCTGCCTCGTGGGCACCTCGTGTGCTCTCCAGACTCCGTTTTCTTGCACGATACTTCTTTTGGTCGGTAAAAATTCATTATATAATCTCCCGAAGGTTTTGACCACCGTATCACGCAAATATCCTCTGTCTTTGTTTTGAGCTATTTCTGTCGTAGATTTAGAGCAAGATGTCTTCTCAAGAGTCAGTCGGGGAGATTCGGGTATCTCACCCGACGCCAAGTCTAGGAGCAAACAGCGATGCTTATTATTTTGGGCCATCAACGGAGGATGAGATGGAGGCCGACTTGAAAAGGATAGATGCCATGGAGGAGGATCAAGAAGTTACCTCTCATTTTCAAGTTGGATTCACGATGGGGGAACTACAGAGCTCAGCCATTCCAAACTCGGTCATCCCGTCCAATGTTAAATTTCTTTCTTATGAAAATATGAAAAAGAGTGTCACCTGTTCTCCAGCAACTATGCAGCATCCATGGGTGAAAGGAGCTTTAGCTGTCACAGGTAAGCTCCGTAAGGAAAATATGGGCCTCAAGTAGGAGGTCAATAAGCTCTAGGAGGAGAATCGTATCTTAAGGGGCATCATTGCCAAGAAGATCACACCACCACTTTCGAAGAAGGAGACATAATCATATGGGTATGGGCACTCCCCTTGGCAACTGCCAAGCTTGGGGGAGGTGCCCCGATATCGTATCACCATCACACTCCTATCTTTACCGTTTTTCTTAGTTCGATCCTTTTGGTAATATCTTCATCTAGTAGAATAAAGTTTTGGTATGAATTAGTTTTGAGTTTTTGCTTTGAGATCCCTCTATGTAATCGAGTTCGTGAGCTATATATAATAAATATTAGTGTTGAGTCAAGGGCTTTTCTATCTTGCTATGATCTTAAGTGCATGAAAGAATAAAAAGAAATAAAAGAGTTCATATTGATCTTATGGATAGTAATGACTTCACACATAAAGAATATGATACATAAAAGTTGTTGAGAGTTGGCAAACATAGTTTTGGTCATCGTTGCAATTAATAGGAAGTATAAAGAAAGAGAGGTTTTCACATATAAATATACTATCTTGGACATCTTTTATGATTGTGAGCACTCATTAAGTATGACATGCTAAAGAGTTGATGTTGGACAAGGAAGACAACGTAATGGGTTATGTTTTCTCACATCTCAGTTAAAGTATATTGTCATGGATCATTCAAACATGTTGAGAATGCCTTTCCCCCTCATGCTAGCCAAATTCCTTGCACCAAGTAGAGATACTACTTGTGCTTCCGAACATCCTTAAACTCAGTTTTGCCATGAGAGTCCACCATACCTACCTATGGATTGAGTAAGATCCTTCAAGTAAGTTTTCATGTTGCAAGCAATAAAAATTGCTCTCTAAATATGTATGACTTATTAGTGCGGAGAAAATAAGCTTTATACGATCATGTGATATGGAAGTAACAAATGCGACGGACTGCATAATAAAGGTTCATATCACAAGCGGCAATATAAAGTGGTGTTCCTTTGCATTAAGATTTTTTGCATCCAACCCTAAAAGCACATGACAACCTCTGCTTCCCTCTACGAAGGGCCTACTTTATGCTAGAGTCAAGGTGATCCTCACCTTTCCCTTTTTCATTTTATCTTTTGGCAAGCACCTCATTTTG